>NC_142594.1:45724860-46025756 GCF_965207765.1 Zootoca vivipara | reverse complement strand
TGGGTGGTGGTAGTTATCTGCCCAAGTAGTATAAATTTGTCCTGAGTTGGTGGAATCTCTGTAATGTTTTGTTCTGTTTAGTTGCTAATTGTCCTACCAAGTTGGTATGGTTTTACCGGCATAGCACTGTTGGTTCAACAGCACACACTGAAATATGGATGTGATGACTCCCAGCTCATGCTGGGCGACGGTCTGTGCAACACTTGGCTTGGACAGAGAATCTTGCAGCGAGAATACCTGGTCTGTAAACTGAGGAAGGAGATGGCTATGTGGGGTCAATCCAGTAACCACTGCAATACTCTCTTTGGCAGTATGACTGCTTCAAGCACCCCCATGACCTGGTCTGATATTCTGGAAAAGCCGTTTTTAGCTTTCTCCTAAAGTGAACAGGCCCACTATGCTGCTTCATGACCACCTGTGTATGGTGAAGTAATTTGACACCCAGACATTTCTCACAAGCTCCCTCTCATCTATAGACTAGATGGCATTCATCTCTTGAACAAGAGCAATGTCATTTGGTAGAGGAACGTATGAGTTGTGCTGGTAAAATTTATTTAGCTTCCATGAGTGTAGAAGTGGAGTTGGGCTGAGGAGTTTTCTTTCAATGGTGATTAGGTAATGGGCAAGGGCTATAATCAAGGAGTAGGCATGGAGGGGCCCCTAAGGAACCTTGTGGAGGTCAGAGTTCATGGGTCTGCTAATGCCAGGTAATTGCAAGTGGCTAAAGATAGTTGGAATGCGGGTGGCGCTGTGGGTTAAACCACAGAGCCTAGGGCTTGCCGATCAGAAGGTTGGCAGTTCAAATCCCCGCAACAGGGTGAGCTCCTGTTGCTCGGTCCCAGCTCCTGCCAACCTAGCAGTTTGAAAGCACGTCAAAGTGCAAGTAGATAAATAGGTACCACTACAGCGGGAAGGTAAACGGAGTTTCCGTGTGCTACTCTGGTTCGCCAGAAAGCGGCTTTGTCATGCTGGCCACATGACCTGGAAGCTGTACGCTGGCTCCCTCAGCCAATAACGCGAGATGAGCACCGCAACCCCAGACTCAGTCATGACTGGACCTAATGGTCAGGAGTCCCTTTACCTTTACCTTAAAGATAGTTCACATCATCTGTTGTCTTGATCTTTCCCACTATGTGGCCACCTGTCATGGATGCTTTAGTTGAGACTGCTGCATTGCAGGGGGTCATAGCTGCCAAGTCTCCCGTTTTCCCCGGGAAACCCCCGTTTTTCCAGCTGTCCCCAGCTGAAAAAAACGGATTTTTTCCCGGTTTATTCTGGCGCGGCGGCTATTTTGGAACTGGGCGGAGCATGCTCAGAAGCGACTTTTGATGCTGCTCTGCCCAGTTCCAAAATGGCTGCAGTGCGACTTCTGGTGCAGCAGCCATTTTGGAACTGGGCACAGCAGCATCAAAAGTCACTTCTGAGCATGCTCCGCCCAGTTCCAAAATGGCCGCCGCACTACTTCCGGTATGCTAATTTCGGTCGGTCCCTTATTTTTTCAGAGAGGAACTTGGCAGGTATGCAGGGGGTTGGACTAGATGACTCCCAGGGTCCCTTCCAACTCTACAATTATATGATTCCCAGAATTCGCATATTCTTCTCTGGCTGCAGATGGGCTGCCTGATCTTCTCCTTTGTCCCTGATCTTATGCAGTCAAATTAATTGAAATCATAGAGAATTGTTAAAAATGAAGTCCTTTGTCGGGCTTTTCTTTTCTTGGTCACACTGCCACATGTTTCTCACTACAAGAAGCAAGGACATCTGCAAACCTCTACATTCACCAAACAATTGAAACTGCTATTTTAATGTCAGACATCATTTCCTATTTTGGGAAATCTCCAGTAACTTTGCTGGAGTGAATAATATAGTCTGATTGTATCATGAAATTGGTATGCTTCCTTGACTCACAGATACGCTGCTAATTTAAATAATAGTCTACCAGTCTGACATTGTCAGACTGTCTGCACTGTCTCCCAGGGCCATCACTTAGAGAAGGGACTCTTCAAAGCTACAGCTCAACAGTCTCCCAAACAAATGAATAAAAACACTATCGCAACCAGCAGTTTACATCATAATATCACAACTGGAAATAAATTAGTGTGAATGCTGATGAAGTTTTCAAATAGCCAAATGAATTCCTTTCAAAATTATCTGATTCTAGAAAAACTGTAGGAGAGAGTTTGGTTTTTTTTAAAAAAAAAACCCAGCAGGGAAGAGAAAAGGAAAATGGAACATATTTTTAAACACAAGGCAGCTTCACGTCACATATGATTGGCAGTGTTCCAATGAAACAAAAATAATATCAACAGACGTCAAAGCTCCAAAGGAGGTTCATGAATGGTTCCAAAATAAAATTCCTGGCTATTTTGACTCCATGTCCGTAGTTTGGTTACGAAGTGCACTCGATGCAACATGACATGTTAAAATCACCTCTTTCCCTAAAAGGCAGTCTTTGGACTGGCACAAGAAGCCCATGAAAGCTATTTTGAATTATCTATCTATCTATCTATCTATCTATCTATCTATCTATCTATCTATCTATCTATATGTTCTAACAGAGCAAACCACCACCTCTATCCCTTATGCTAGGTGATGGGGGGCACACTGCATTGAGTGAAGGCTCCACTCCATTGGGCTCCACTGAACATTTAGGCAGGCAGGAGGTGCATGTGGTATTCCCATAGGGAAAAGCCACACAATGGCACATTCTGGACCAGGGAAGGTGTGGGACTGAGCCAGCCTAGGAGCCACAGCACCCTGAGTCAGTCTCATAGCCCTCAGAGGTCAGCATCAGGCCTGATCCAGACCTGATTGCTGTGCCAGCCTGGAGCCAGTGTGTGGATTGGGCCTAATCACTCTGCCACCCTGCCTTCTTCCATCAATGGTTCCACTGCTCCCAGGAGTCCTAGCAGCAACTCTGGATTGTAGCCTGAGTTCCCTTTCCAATATATACGACACTTAAAGTGGCATCTGTAAAAGCTCTAACAAAATCAAACATGTTTTTTTTTAAAATCCCTCAATCTTGTAATAAAAACAAACATGGAAATAAATATATACAGTTCCCACCCTGTGTTTGAGATTTGTCCCCGGTTGTGCTCCATTTCTTAAAGGACGGGTTTATCTGTTTCTTGTGCAAAAGCTTATGTCCAGAAAGCAGGTGGACCACTGGACTGGTGAAGTGGTGAGAAATGTCTGGTTCCTCAGACCAAGAGGAAGATGCTCATGAGGGTCCAGCCTGTAAGCTTGGTGATCCAGGAGATTCCTCTAGGGGTCAGCAGCAGCTGGCTCAGAGCCTTGAGCTTAATCTGGCTCCTTGATCTGGCTGGTGCCCCTACAGCCTCTGACTCTGTGCCAAGAGTATCATGACATCATAACCATTAACTGCCCTAGAAAAAAGGAGACATCCCATTTTTTTTCTTGTTAGAGGACAGCAGCCAAAATGGTTGCCACAATTTTGGGCTGCACTTTTTCCAAGCATGGCACTCCAAAACACTCATTTTGGGGTGCTGTGCCCGAAAAAGTGTTTTTTTCGTGGGTTGTGATCTCATGTGGATCACGTGATTCACGCAGGAGTGCAGACCCAGAAGATGACATCACAGATTTTGGCTGCATCGTATTGGAAGATATGTGACAGACAGGGCATTGATGGTAACTCCACTCCCAAGTTAACTACAGTGTGTGTGTGTTTGTGTGTGTGTGTGTGTGTGTGTGTGTGTGTGTGTGTGTGTGTGTGGTGTAATTGGGATTGAACCCAGGGAGGAGGGTTAAACATCTCCTCCTTCAATGCTTTAGTTCTGATTAAAACTGCTCTCATTCCTGCACACAACTCTAGGATCAATAATATACTTTTTTAGAATCTGACATGGCTGTTAGCCATGAAATTAAAGTTAACATAGAGCAGGCACCCCCAAACTCGGCCCTCCAGATGTTTTGGGACTACAACTCCCATCACCCCTAGTTAACAGAACCAGTGGTCGGGGGTGATGGGAATTGTAGTCCCAAAACATCTGGAGGGCCGAGTTTGGGGGATGCCTGACATAGAGTTTAACACAATACCTTGCTAATTTCAACGGCCAGTTTTCTTTAGCAAAACTAAACCCTGTCCTTCAGGACTCCCTACTGGCATTTTTCACAAACTGCATCTTATTAACTGGGTTTATTTGATGCATCAGTGCAATTTTACAAAATCAGCAATTGTTAAGGAAGAAGTAAAATGCAAGGAGGATGTCAATGTGGTAAATCAAGAACCATTTGATCTTCAGACATCACTTTCAGCCCCCCTCCAATAGAAAACATATCACTATTTTGTTTAGGGGGGAAATGACTCAAGCTGCAAAATTTAAATGTAAAGAACAGGCAAATCCCTTAACTGAGCAAGCTGAGAATTGGCTCTTTCTGAGCTGAGGAGTGCATTCCATCTGAACTTTACCTACAGAAGCTGTGATATCTAGATGCTGGGGGAAACATGCATCTTGGGTACCGCAAATTGCCATTTCTAGTTTGTGTAGCAAGGTATGACATTTTTTAATATAAGAAAATAAAATAAAAATATTCAGCAACAATAGGGTAGAGTTTTAGGATGCAATCACTTAGCTGTTTCCTCTGACCACAGTGGCACAACAATACTATCCATCTGAGTTAGCCTCTGAAGATCATTAGAAATGAGCACCAATAAACATACACACCACCATCAGATTAGCAGACAAAACAGTAACCATGGCAACCATGGGTCAAGAGAGCTCGCCTGCATCCGACATTAATTTAAAAATAAAAATCCCCAAGTCTCGTTGGAGTCTGTCTTGTGAAACACAAGTGCTTGCAGCTCTCTAATCTGTGGCTGCCTTTGAAAACCAATCCAACAAAACGCTGAAGCTGAGCCAATTAATATTAACAAAATTGGGTGAATTGCAGAGAATCTGGCAAAGCTGTGTTTACCAATTAGCCCCCACCCTACTCCCCTGCAATCCCAATCTTGCGCACCATGCAACAGAATAAAACACTGGTGCTGAGTAGGAAACTGTTAATTGCATTTTCATAGGCGCACGGCTACAAGGTGAAACTAATCATATGCCTGATAACTGAATTTTGCTACCTACAGTGCCTCAGTACTGCAGCTCGCTAATCTGTTTTGAAACAGTTCCCAAATGTGTGTGTGTGTGTATGTGTGTGTGTGTGTGTGTGTACAGAGCCGTCTTTCCCATTGGTCTTAGTAGTTTGTTGCGCCAGGGCGCTGGCCTCTCAGGGGCGCCCTAGCGAGTGGGGGAGCTGCACGGCTTTACCAGCAGCCTCCCCTTTCCCTGCACGCCCACCAGCTGTGCCCTGCCAACTATATGGCTTGCGGGCGTGCAGCTTCCTTCCCTAGCCTCCGCAGGAGAGTGATCCCTGCAGAGGCTTAGGATGGAAGCTGCACACAGACCGCCCTGTGTGTGTGTGTGTGTATGTGTGTCCCTCCCTTTTTTTCAGTGCCTGCAGCTTTGACCCCACAACATACTCATGAATGTTTGGGGTTACGAGCTCTGTAAAAATAAGCCCTAAATAAATTACATTAGTAATTTTAGCAATCAAAACCAAACATGGCCAGACTGTGATCCCTCCTTCAACACCCCCCCCCCAAAAAAAATCTGAATGAATAAATTTATTTGTAACTAAAGCATGAAAATGTGCAATGGAAAAGCTAAAATGGCACCAGAACCACACCCTTATTTCTCTATATTGACAAAAAAAATGCAACCTAATTTTCGGGTGTCTTGATAAAAATACTGTACGCATGTGGTGTGCTACAGGGAAGGGTTGAATTATTAATAACACACAAAAAAATCTATTGTTTAGCAAAAGGTTCCCAAATATATGAACATTTCACATCTTAGGTGCTGGTTTGCTAGGTTGGCTTCTGAACCTCTGCTCAAATTCTCAGGGGGAAAGCCCTGCTTTTTACCTATTTGGATAAAATCTGGTATCTAAGAAAGAGAGACTGATATTTGACAAAGTGGAGGAAAATAGAATGTATTAACCTATTCTTGTACACATATTATTTTCCATCATATATTGCTAGTGTGAATTTGCATTCTTTTTTAAAAAGTCAGATATTCACTTTACCTTTTCATAATAAGGTGCACCAACATACAAAACCACATATATATTCAACTTCATGAAAAATATTGACTCCTGGCATAGTCAAAATGATGTTTTTAAAATGAATTCTTGATTCTAAGATATGGCATTATAAAATACAAATCTTCACAGAGAATTCCTCAATATTTGAACTGAACTGTGCTCCTAGATACCATGGCAACTAAAAAAAACCACTTTTTAAAAGCCTGAAATACATAAATATGAATGTGAGCTTCTGTTGGGTAGAAGTCAGTCCAACATTTTAATATTGCCCTTTATTGTGAAATGGTCACTTGACACCCATAAGTTATACAGTGGTTCCGCTCCTTCCTCCAGGGCCGTGTTCAGAAAGTGGTGGTGGGGGATGAGTGTTCAGACCCCTGGGCTCTCACTTGTGGGGTGCCTCAGGATTCTGTCCTCTCCCCCATGCTTTTTAACATCTACATGCAGCCGCTGGGAGAGATCATCAGGGGGTTTGGGCTGGGTGTTCATCAGTATGCGGATGATACCCAGCTCTACCGCTCTTTCAAATCAGAACCAGTGAAGGCAGTGAAGGTCTTGTGTGAGTGCCTGGAGGCGGTTGGAGGATGGATGGCGGCTAACAGATTGAGGTTGAATCCTTACAAGACAGAAGTATTGCTTGTGGGGGACAGGAGGTGGGCAGGTGTGGAGGACTCCCTGGTCCTGAATGGGGTAACTGTGCCCCTGAAGGACCAGGTGCGCCGCCTGGGAGTCATTTTGGACTCACAGCTGTCCATGGAGGCGCAGGTCAATTCTGTGTCCAGGGCAGCTGTCTATCAGCTCCATCTGGTACGCAGGCTGAGACCCTACCTGCCTGAAGACTGTCTCGCCAGAGTGGCGCATGCTCTAGTTATCTCTCGCTTGGACTACTGCAATGCACTCTGCGTGGGGCTACCTTTGAAGGTGACTCGGAAACTACAACTAATCCAGAATGCGGCAGCTAGACTGGTGACTGGGAGCGGCCGCCGAGACCACATAACACCAGTCTTGAAAGATCTACATTGGCTCCCAGTACGTTTCCAAGCACAGTTCAAAGTGTTGGTGCTGAACTTTAAAGCCCTAAATGGCCTTGGTCCAGTATACCTGAAGGAGCGTCTCCACCTCCATCGTTCTGCCCAGACACTGAAGTCCAGCACCGAGGGCCTTCTCGGTAGTGGCGCCCGCCCTGTGGAACGCCCTCCCATCAGATGTCAAAGAGAAAAACAATTACTAGACTTTTAGAAGACATCTGAAGGCAGCCCTGTTTAGGGAGGCTTTTAATGTTTAATAGATCACTGTGTTTTATTTTTCTGTTGGAAGCCGCCCAGAGTGGCTGGGGAAACCCAGCCAGATGGGCGGGGTATAAATTATTATTATTATTATTAGATATATATTTATCTATTTCCTTTATTCACAGCAGAATCCTCAACGAAAATGTGATAGTAATGCATGTTTATTGTCTTTGAGCACTGGTTGTAAAGCTTATATGAGATGCCACTACATTCTGATTCAATCTACATTGTGTGGTTTCTCTTCCTCCTCTCGTGGCACTGAAACTATGAGAAAAACAAGGTATGAAATGCACATAACTTGTCCCGGTTCATGCAGGGACACCACATCTATCAAACGCAGTGATCTCTGAGACAGGCTCATGCCATAGGCATGTATGTGATTGTAAATGTTATGCTCTGTTATATTACAAGCCCTCATGTATCCACCTCTCTGTTCTATGTGATTACATAGTAGATAAACCATTGGACATTGACTGAAGATATCTCTGTTCAAGCTCCCTTGCCCCCACCCAAAAACCTCCCAGGGCGACTCAACTACCACAGAGGGTTACTGCGACAATAAAATGGAGGTGAAAAACTGGGAGAGGAAATATATGCCGCCAGAGCATTGCATATCCTTTCTTCTGAAGTGCCTGTGAAATCAAGTCATTTGCTGCAGAGAGTGCTAGGATTAATGGTCTTAGTTAAAATAAATGGATCCATGCAGTGCAAGAAGAGCAAGTTACTGATCATTGAGGGATAGCACTGCAATTTTCATAGCATATGCTTACAGCATTTTCCACAAGGAAAAACAACCGTGCACCCAAAAAGAAACCTTAGAGGTTGTTTAGAAGGGAACAACAGTATTATCTGCAATGGGAGGCAGATAACTCAGTACACTAGCAAATTCCTGAATGTGAATGCTGAAGGCAGAAACGGGTAATTTAGTGGTATAGATCTTTATTGACTGGTTCATGGTCACTTGGGTATGAGATATCAATAAGTGTGGTTTTGTGGTTGTTGTTTTTTGTTCTGCCAGTGTTATCAACCATGCCTTTTGCATTCTCAACCATAAGTTCTACCATAGCTATACAGCAGTATGCCTTCTGGCCTTTCTCAAGAATAAATAAGGTTCTGTATCGGGTTGTGAAACCCATGAATTTCTTGTTCATCTATTTTTATATATATATAAACACACACCACACTACTGAAATGAAGATACTGGCATGGGGGATAGGGGAGTTTGAGACCTTTTCCCTGCTGTGGTCCCATTCCATAAGAACATCCACTACCACCACCTCCCCTACGATATGCATGAAATAAGGGTCCAACAGAACCCTTTTTTCCTCATGCAAGTTGCTGGTGGGTGTGATCTGAACCAGGAGGACCACAGGGAGCCATGCTCTAAAGCTCTCTGACCCCATGGCAGGATCCTGATCCATTCCACACTGCCTATATCCAAGGGCTATGCCACTGGCAAGGCCTCTGGAAGTCTGCTCTCCCTTTCTCCCAGTAAGAACATAATGGCGTAATAATAATAATAATAATAATAATAATAATAATAATAATAAATTTTTATTAATACCCCACCCTCCCCAGCCAAAGCCAGGCTCAGAGAGGCTAACACCAAATATAAAACAACTAATTAAAATACAACTCAACAACAAGACTACATACATCAAAATTTAATTAAAAATTAAAAATGCAGCCTCGTATAAAAGAGAAAAATAAAGGGGGAAAGGGGGAGGGAATCAGGTTGGCTCCAGGCCAAATGCCAGGCGGAACAACTCTGTCTTACAGGCCCTGCGGAAAGAAATCAGGTCCCGCAGGGCCATGGTCTCAGGAGACAGAGCGTCCCACCAGGTCGGGGCCAGTGTTGAGAAGGCCCTGGTTCTAGTAGAGGCTAATCTGATTTCATTCGGGCCCGGGACCTCTAAGGTTTATGGACCTTAAGGTCCTCCGTGGGGCATACCGGGAGAGACGGTTCCGTAAGACTGATAAAGAACAGTCTAACGCAATACGCTAGCCACAGATTAAGCAACTGGAGGGGGCTTCCTTCTCCCACCCTGTGGCAACTGCCAGTTGCTCCAGGTCCACAGAAGCAAGGGGGGAAACATGCCCCTTCCATCAGACAAAAATAATAATAGGAGCCATCAACTGCTATTCAGGCAAGAGCACCAGCAAGGGAAGATCAACCTGACCCCGGCTGGATATAATGCCCACTTCCAGCTCACTGTTTTGTTCCGGCTTTACACAATACCTTTCCCCCTTCATTTCCCTTCCCTTTAGTCTTTGTAAGCCTGCTGACAGTTCTTGTTTCTCTCCTTGCTTTTTACTATTAGTATTATTGATGAGAGTTGTTTTGAGAGAATTTCTGAAAAACATGATGAAAAAAATTGTGGCTATGTGATGTCGCATGTAGTTGTGCCCTAACAGTTGCATTCTTTTTATTTATTTATATTAATATTTGTAAAAGGGTTTCTATTCCAAACATATAAAAAAATAGCAACCTTGCTGTGCATATACCTGGGAATTAAGTGGACTTTTCGCATCATATATTTGCAACAATCTGTTTAAAAGCCCCGAAGAAGTAACGAGCATTAAAATTATTTGTTACCTGGTTAAACCTGCACCCAGCCTTTACACCAATTGGTGATCAAGGTGGCTAAGAGCAATAATATAAATGCAATATGATCCAATAAAGCACAAGGGTGGTTCCCCCCCTTAAAAAAAATGTAAGGAATAAGCAACAGCTCCACAGTAAAGTACTAAGTACATAACTGGGTTTTGTGAAGTGAGGAAATGCAACCGGTAGTTTAAAACTAGAATCCTTCTGCCATTTTATTCCCCATTTTCTGCATTGTTCCATTGTCTTTGCTGAGAAGAGGGAGTGATCATTATTGACAATTTATATGGCATTTTGATGTCAATACCATTTTGAAGGGAAAGCTTCTTTCAAAAGATTCTGTGCTGCTATAAAGCAGGTTTAACTACTTCAGTATGCCAAATGCACATCATGCTGTGAGCCATCACAGCAGTATACTGGTATTGATTTCGATAGAGACCAGAGGATTGGCAAAGATAGAAAGGGCACCCTGCGCTTTCTGATGCTTATGCATTATTTAGGTTTCATGGTTTCATCTGAAGTTAGCGCCCACATAGATTTTTAAAATGACAGAATTTATGTTTTATATAGGCAATATAGCGGTAGGAAATGAGAGACAGGCACTATGCGACTTCTGAGGAAGTGTACTTCAGAAGAAAGCTGGTACCACACTGCAAAATGCAACAAAACCAAAATAAAATTCACACAGGGGTAGGGGGAAAACGAGGGGCGATAATAATAATCACCGTGCAAAAATGAGTTTGAATTGCATTTACTGGAAACATTAAGTTCCCCCAAACAGGACATTTTATAAACTGCATATCAGAAACATACCAAACAATGATAGAAAAATGCACAGGGCAGTGGGAGGGGGCAATCCAGCCCATCTGTTACTAGCAAAATGCCCATTTTATAGCAGACAGGAGGCTGTCTGCTCTGCAGACAGATATATTGAGCAGCACCTACTTGAAGGGGAACAGGCAATGTATTTTCTCCCCGCTTTTGCTGTAGTGGCAGCAGAGCAGCAAATATTCATTAATCTGTTTCAGCATTCATAGCCCTCTCTTCTATGAAAAATCAAACCCAGGGAAGCTTACAAACAGAATGACGTGCCATGACACAATTAAAATCAGCCAACATATATCAACCAGGAAAATAAAGAAAGTGAGATCAGCATTGGTTAGCCATTATTGCTCCCACAAAGGAAGAGATGCCAAGGGTAGATGGATGCCTCTATTAATTAAAGAAGAGGGGGCAGTTTTTTATCAATTATCCTCCCCTAGCAGCCCACAGTGTTCCCCAAATGTATGCTCCAGAGAGTTCAGGGGTCCTCAAGGACAGGGTAGACGGTGACAAGGGGGCAGTAGTGGGAAGGTTAAATAAACAAAAAAACGCCTCCCCATCTCTTCCAATAATGAAAGTGTTCACTGGATCCAAAGTAGTTCTGTGAGTGCACCAGCTGGATTTCACACAATGTGAAACAATGCATTTATGTTGAATGGAATGCTATGAACAAAACATTATCCACCACATTTTTCTTAAGTTTTTTTTTACAGCTAAAGAGTTAGCTTTTTGATCAGGAAAAGCCCAATTATATATGTTCCACAGCTACCTTTATAGTCTTAAAATATTAAAATATTGTTAATGCATGAAGGGAAAGAGTGATGGCTGCTTCTTTACTTTAGAGAGTTTAGATAAAAGGCAGTCACACGTACGCACACACGCCTGCGTGCACACACACACACTTAAGACCCCTTTCAGCCAGCTGCAAGAGCATATACCTTCCAAGTGGTGTTTCATCTCAACTGGAGGTGACTACTAATTTGTTAAAGAAAAGAGGTCGAGAGGCACTAAATAAAGTTGACAGCTTCATAACATTAGCTACCCTGAAACAGAAAGGTACAGAAAACAAAGCAAAACCAAAAAATTGATGACACTGTTTACAGGAACAATATTTAAAATGTATTAATTAAACCCAGAGCAGAACTACAAAAGGGGAAAGGCTCTTTGAAGTCGGAAAGTTCTGAATGCCACAGAAAGCTTTGAAGTTCCTCAGCTGCCTTTGTTTCTCACTCATAATACATGAGGACACTATGCAACGGTGAAGCTTTAACTTCCAAGGGGCCATTATCTATTGGTTCCACCATTAATGAGGAACTAAACCTCAACCCAGAGAGCAGGAGAAAGCGTTATGTATCATTTGATGCACATTGCAGGTCTATGACTATCTAGGAAAGTTAATTTTCACTAGAGCCTATTATCACCAATGTAATTTTATTACAAATATAATTTTGCATGCATAGGTGTTACAGTGGTACCTCGGTTTATGAACACAATTGGTTCCGGAAGTCTGTTCATAAACTGAAGCGTTCATAAACTGAAGCGAACTTTCCCATTGAAAGTAATGGAAAGTGGATTAATCCGTTCCAGATGGGTCCGCAGGCGTTCGTAAACCGAAAATTCGTAAACCGAGGTGTTCATAAACCGAGGTTCCACTGTATTGGTTACTGCATAAAATCTGTCTTCTCCCATCTTCCTATGGTTGAAGTGCATGAGGAGAAACTCACATATAAACAAGTAGAGGGATCAAAATCAGCTGTAAAATGTCCACAGAGATAAGAAAACATGGAAGTTTTTTGGCAAGCTCCCAAATATGACTATATCAAGGGAAAATCTGCTTATTTGCTCGTTCATGAAAACTGCTTGAAAAGCTGTGTGCTGCGATCACTTTAAGCAGACAAAAGCTCAAACCATTCCAAAATTCAGCCACATTTTTGTTTGGGCAGAGCTAGTTCAGAGTCTGGTACATCATGGGTGGAGTTGGTAGGTTTTCCAGTCATCAATTATTTGACGGAACACAGTTCCACTGGTATGACCGATGCTCACGGCTGACAAGCCCTGGACACAGCAATGTAAACTTTTGGTTGGAACCTGAAGGGTTCCACATCTGAAGTTGCTGCTCAAAGAGGCATAAAAACACTATTTGAATAGTTTAGTCCAAGGATGGGAAACCCCAGACTGAGGAACAAAAGTAGCTCTCCTGTCCCATCAATGGCTCTCAGGGATCTCCCCACATTCTTCAGTGGCCTGGCTTCACACCCACGAACATTTTTCCCTTGCCAGAATGTGTCTGAAAATGCCTCTTGCTTTTCTGGATGGAAAATCAGGAGGGTACGTGACTGTGTGAAAGCAGGCTTCTACACAAAGGTAAAATTCGCATCCATTGTTCTTCCCACTTTTGCCTCTCCTACACAGCACTAGAATGTGACCCTTAGAAGGTTCCCCAGGGCAGAGTGTGGTCCTTCTGCTGCAAAAGCGAAAGGTTTCCCACCTAGTTTTTTCTTCAAATGGTGACCCTAGATTTTCTGTAGTTGCCCAAAGGTCAGCTATTTTTTATTATCAGGATCCCTCCATCTTGTATAATTCTCCTTCCACCCTCTGATTCCACCTCCAATTTAGCTCTGCCAATTGGCCAGCTACCTCTTCTGCTACCCTGGGAACCTCCTTTAAAGCAACACCATCCACTTTAAGGGAGCTAATCCACAAGAGTGATGCATGGCACAATCTACTTAACAGTACCCCCCCCTCTCTCTCTCCTCGGTCCTCAGTTTGCTAAGAGAGAAGGAAGTGCCACATTGCCAAGAGAGCAGAAATATCATGACTCCCCTCCCTACAAGAACACTGCTGCTTTGAGAGAAAAGGTCCTGTCCCCCAAAATGGCACCTTCCCTTCTGAAAAACTAACCTCATTAAATTCAGCCCAACCCTGTTAACTCATTGTTACCCTTTCCTTTCTAAGCATCCTTAAAATTCGAGCGCTTCCCTGCTTTTCAATGTTGAGAGCAAGTTATCTCTAGCAATACGATAATCACATTCTCATTCAAACATGCAAATGATCGCTTCCAGTTGCCATGGCTTCAAACTGAACCCACTCCCCACCGCCATCTTCCTTTCACCACCACCCCCCCCACAAAGCTCATTGTAGTGAGCTGTTCGTCACTTTTTAATGTGAATAGGGGAAAGCATGAAAAAGGATAAACCTGGATACGTTTACAGTTTTTCTTAAAGGGGATAAAAAGTGCTGCTGGAAGTGTTTATACATTATCCTGCGTTAATAAAACATTTTTGCATTAAATGACTCCCACTGCTTCCTATTTAAATTAAATTAGATAGCATGAGATTTCCCAACCGAAATGTAGCAAGACGCCACCCACAGAAAGTTAGGCATGCTCAAATCCCACTGATTTTCAAAGGAAGTTCAGTGTGACTAGCTTTAGCTGGATCACACTACATATTTAGAAGCACACCTGCTTTAAGAACATAACCAAACTGGAAACTCTCTCATTGGTGTAAACAGGATCATTTTCCTCTTCCTTTTAGCAGCAAACCTACAGAGATTCGAGGTGACAGACTGTGTGAAAGACTTTATAGCTACTGTGCCTTCAGCAAGCTACAAAAACTCTTATCTTGCCAAAGGTTTACTGGCTGCAGCATTGATAATGTATTGAACCGCTTTAGATGCTTGAGTTCAATATGCATTTGGTTCATTTAATCCTAGGTGTTGAGGGTCCTGTCCCAAATTTGAAATGTTCTACTTATTTCTAGATGCACATTCTATCTAGCACCATTGGTATTATGCCAAAGAGTTTAAATTATATATATATATGGTGGGTGTTTTTTAACTAACCCGTGATACAGTCAGTAGTTTGTTTGTTTTTTGTCTGTGTATGAATCCAGTGTTCATTTCTCTAACCTGGCAAATTTATTTGGATTGTACATGCCACTCCCATTATAGGGAACTCTTTCTCCCAACTGATAGGGATTGCTTTAAAGATTATGCAAAATATCAACAATTCAAGCATCTCTAGGGCATTAACATATTATATAGAGGGAACAGTCAAGACTACAGCGGTACCTCGGGTTACAAACGCTTCAGGTTACAGACTCTGCTAACCTGGAAGTAGTACCTCGGGTTAAGAATTTTACCTCAGTGGTAAGAACAGTTTCAGGTTAAGAATGGACCTCCGGAACGACTTAAGTTCTTAACCAGAGGTACCACTGTACAAGGCATGGAGCAGAGTGGTGTGTTGATTTTACATGTACCTACTCTGCAGAAGACATCAAGAAGAGGTTGGAAGAATACACAGAGGAATTATACCAGAAAGATATGGAGGCCTCGTACACCCCAGGTAGTGTGGTTGCTGACCTTGAACCTGACATCCTGGAGAGTGAAGTCAATGGGCCTTAGAAAGCACTGATAATAAATAAGGCCAGTGGAAGTGATGGTATTCCAGCTGAACTATTTAAAATTTTAAAAGATGGGACTTCCGGTCTGCCGCCAGCTCCGTCGGCAGGATTTGCTTCGGCTCCGAGGCATCCCGGCTCCGCGAGGGGGAGGGAGAGTCGCGAGGGCGTCGCGACCCCCATAGAGCCCCAGACTGGGCTGTCTGGTGGACGAAGTGCTCAGCAGTGCTCCGTTCGCAGGCCCCTTTACTTCCCGGTAAGCTCCGAAGGAGCCCCAGAGAAAGTGGAGGCAGCGCCGCGGGAGCCATTTTGAGCGTCATCTTACCCCCGCGGGACGAAGCCCTGACAACGGCGGAGGAGAGCGGCAGATTCCCCTAAAGTAAGGTTCAAATTATCTGAAATTATTAAAGACTGTGGAATTTAATCTAATTAGAAGAATTAATTGGCAACAGGGGGTAATTTAAAAAGGGAGTCGATTACCCCCCCCCCTGAGAGACAATGAGGCAGTGATTTAGACCTTAGCTGTCAAAAGGTCGGAAGTATTTAATCTACCAAGAAGCAGACTTAGAAGCTCCTCTGCTGCAGGCGCAGGGGGGAGAACTGACTGTATTGGAGAGCCTGCAAACAGCGTTATTTGTCAAAAGAGAGTCCCTTTGAAAGCTGTACCCGGGTCCAGGGACAGGTCAGTGGATGGAACTGACTATATGAATTTATTAAAGACTTGGATGATAATATTGAAGTTGGAATCAAACAATTGAATTAAGAGTTGTTAAAAAATGGACAATGGATTTGAGAAACATATGAAGGAAATGATATTTTATAATAAAGGAGAAATATACCCAATTCAATCAAAAATGGCGCAGAGAGAGTTGGACTTTGGAATTTGACTCCTGCCATTTCCGGCTGCTCAAACGACTAGAGGCACATGAAATTTGAGATGTCTGAGAAAGACTTAGCCACAACAACATCACAGGACCTTGTTTGGCAAAAGATTGCCTCTTTGCTCCTGGACATTAAGAAAGTGCTAAAGCAAGACTCAGAACAGCTGCAGGAGCTTAACAAATTATGGAGACTCACAAATACAAACTCTGGAAGAAGAGGAACAGGAAGAACATAAAGCCCCACAAGTGGGAGATGTGGGGCAAGAATTAGATCTTTCCCAAGGAGTCCTCAAAAAAGAAACAGTGGATACTTCTGGACTCCTAGTGAGAGGAGGAGTCCAGAGTAAAAGCTGGAAGATGGAAGGAAAAAGGAGGAAAAAAGAGACAGATACAGAGATGAACAATGTAAAGACCTGGTTTCGAGACATAGAGGAGGAAAAGAGCGCAAAGGAGGAGGGGAGGGATCGGACAATAGGTGTAGTCATGAGGGGGTGGCAGAGCACGTGGAAAGAACATCGGGGTCGAAATTGGGAAAGGGTGGGAGTAGGATGAATAAGTAAAGAATATTTTTAATGGATAGATATGTATGGTTTGATTTGGGAATGATAAACGGATTTCACTGAAATGTTTACAGGATTTGGCTACAGCAGTAGGGGGGACGGAATGAATTAACTAATGAGGAGGTAAGAGGATAGATTGATTGATTTAAAAGTGAAATGAATACATTTTTGGTAGAAAATAATAGGCTAAGGGAAGAAGTAAAAGATAGATGAATTAAAATAGAAATAGAATTAATTTAAGTTTGGGAATTGAAAGTATGAATATGAATATTTAGATATATAAATATGTTATCATTATAATATACAAAAAATGAATTTTGAGTACCAAAAAGAATTATTTTTCATTATTGTGGAAATTGCCCAATTGATAATTAATAAGGAACCCAGAGTGGGGGGAGTCGGGGAAGTCTAATTTGGTCTTAATAATGATATGAATTAGGAATTTTTATTTTTTAATTTTTGTTTTTTCTTTGCGCTTTTTTTTGTGTAGCATTTTTCTTTTTTCTTTTCTTTTTCCTGTCTTTTTTCCTTTTTTGCTTATCTTTGTATGTTTGAATGAAATTTGATCATGATGTATCTTTTGATATGAAGTTAATGGAAAATGAATAAAAATTATTTAAATTTTTTTTTTAAAAGATGATGCTGTTAAGGTGCTACACTCAATATGCCAGCAAGTTTGGAAAACTCAACAGTGGCCAGAGGATTGGAGAAGACCAGTCTACATCTCAATCCCAAAGAAGGGCAGTGCCAAAGAATGCTCCAACTACCGCACAATTGTGCTTATTTCACACGCTAGCAAGGTTATGCTTAAAATTCTACAAGGCAGGCTTAAGCAGTATGTGGACCGAGAATTCCCAGAAGTGCAAGCTGGATTTTGAAGGGGCAGAGGAACCAGAGACCAAATTGCAAACATGCGCTGGATTATGGAGAAAGCTAGAGAGTTCCATAAAAACATCTACTTCTGCTTCATTGACTACGCAAAAGCATTTGACTGTGTCGACCACAGCAAACTATGACAAGTTCTTAAAGAAATGGGAGTGCCTGATCACCTCATCTGTCTCCTGAGAAAACTCTATGTGGGACAAGAAGCTACAGTTAGAACTGGATATGGAACAACTGATTGGTTCAAAATTGGGAAAGGAATATGACAAGGCTGTATATTGTCTCCCTGCTTATTTAACTTATATGCAGAATTCATCATGCGAAAGGCTGCACTGAATGAATCCCAAACCGGAATTAAGATTGCCGGAAGAAATATCAACAACCTCAGATAAGCTGATGACACAACCTTGATGGCAGAAAGTGAGGAGGAATTAAAGAACCTTTTAATGAGGGTGAAAGAGGAGAGCGCAAAATATGGTCTGAAGCTCAACATCAAAAAAACCAAGATCATGGCCACTGGTCCCATCACCTCCTGGCAAATAGAAGGGGAAGAAATGGAGGCAGTGAGAGATTTTACTTTCTTGGGTTCCATGATCACTGCAGATGGTGACAGCAGTCACAAAATTAAAAGACGCATGCTTCTTGGGAGAAAAGCAATGACAAACCTAGACAGCATCTTAAAAAGCAGAGACTTCACCTTGCCGACAAAGGTCCGTATAGTTAAAGCTATAGTTTTCCCAGTAGTGATGTATGGAAGTGAGAGCTGGACCATAAAGAAGGCTGGTCGCAAAAGAATTGATGCTTTTGAATTATGGTGCTGGAGGAGACTCTTGAGAGTCCCATGGACTGCAAGAAGATCAAACCTATCCATTCTTAAGGAAATCAGCCCTGAGTGCTCACTGGAAGGACAGATCCTGAAGCTGAGGCTCCAATACTTTGGCCACCTCATGAGAAGAGAAGACTCCCTGGGAAAGACCCTGATGTTGGGAAAGATTGAGGGCACTAGGAGAAGGGGACGACAGAGGACGAGATGGTTGGACAATGTTGGACAATGCTTGGCAGGGGGTTGGACTGGATGGCCCTTGTGGTCTCTTCCAACTCTATGATTCTATGAATGTTCTCGAAGCTACTAACATGAGTTTGATCAAACTGCAGGAGGCAGTGGAAGACAGGAGTGCCTGGCGTGCTCTGGTCCGTGGGGTCACGAAGAGTTGGACACAACTAAACAACAACTCTTTATGCTACCTGGTATAATGGCACAACCACTTGTTATATTCAGGAATGGGAAGGCTATCAGTTTGGAAGGACAAAAATATATTGACCATTGACCTTAACCTAACACTGAGATAAACATGCTTTAAGTCTGTTGGTTTGGAGCCAGACTTAGTAATATTCAAGAGCAGTCTCATTTAAATCAGTGGGACTACTCTATGTATGACTCTTTCTGGATCCAACCCAGTGAAATCATTAATTCATCGTTGGATTGTGGCCATTAAACAAAGGCCAGCACTTTTGTTCCCTTCTTCCTCATGATTCTCAATGTCTTTAATATCTCGAACTCTTAATATTTGTGCATCTGAATGAATAAAAAACACTAATTATAAAGCACCTCAGATGGTAAGTTCCCTTCATTTCCATACTCTCCTATCCCCACTGAACTTTTTTTTTTAAATAAAAAGTTCAGAGAGCAATCGTGTGTGTCTGTGTGTGTGTGTGTGTGTGTGAGAGAGAGAGAGAGAGAGAGAGAGAGAGAGATATATATATATTAAGTATACCTGTAAATACATAAAAATGAATATGGTACCATAAGCAAAGTTGCCAATGTTCAATAAACATATTTTCATACACAATTCAGAAGTACAAAAGCTTTTATTTAAATTCTTCTCCATTACTACCTGAATAAGGATAGAGGAAAGGCAGAAAAGGTAGTGTTAGTCATGCATGAAGTGAGAGAATGAATATAGACATTTGTCTCTCTTTGTCTCTGAAGAAAAACTATTGACAAGAGATTCCCCCATCTGCATATGCAGCTGTCACGTCAGATTAGCTCATCAGGTAATGGAAATTTGGCCTCTGATCCAGAAAAGGTCCCTTTGCGCTGAAGAATTGAGACTGTTTCAAAGAGATTGTATTATCTTAGACAGCAGGATTAAATTAATATGGGAATGACTGCTACTGGAGGAACTTTTTCGTTAAATATTTCCTAATGGTTATTATGCATAGCATCCACTTCTCATAAGTGATCTTATGTGACATTTGCTCAGTGCTTTTTGACCTTCTTCAGAAACTATGAAAAAACAATGCAAAGTACAATATACCGCAGGGGGGAACAATAGAGGCAGCTGAAGGTATTACAAAAATAAATGCTTTGTACAAGACCAGTTTTTAGTCAGATAAGCCAGTAAATTACAATTGTCCAACGTTACTTAGGCTGGATATTAATTTGGAAACAAATCTAGATTGCCTGCCCTGTGAAAATATTAGGCAACTTTAACACACAGTAAGTGACCTAGTGGTGTTTTGCAATTTGGGTACCAAATGTAAAAAAGCACTCTCAAGTTGGGATGGATAAAGGCACACATACACACAGTTGTTCTCCCCATTGAAGTTAATGGAGAAATAATCACATTGCCATCACATCACATACAAGGCTGTTGACAACAATTCCTAGTTTTATGTTTTCAAACAGGTCAGTGTGTGGACCTGTACTATATAGAGCAGGGGTCCCCAGACTTACCGTGCTTCGGGCCGGTGCCTGAGGTGCTTGATCCTGCAGCGGGCCGGAGAGCAGGGGAGTGCATGCCCATGCACAGGGCCAGCTCTAGGTAGACCCCCGGTGGCGCGGTGCGCCAGGGCGCCGGGCCGGTAGGCATGCTGCATCCTGTGAGGGCAGGGGCGCCGGAGCGATCTTTGCCCCTCAGCATCAGGGCGGCCGACCTGCTCGAGACTGCCCTGCCCATGCACCTGTGCACATGCTATTTCCAGCGCACTTTCGGGTCGCCGGAGAACCGGAAATGGCTTGTGCGCATGTGCACCGGCCTCCTCCGCCCCGGAAGTGCGCCAGAAATGATGCGCGCATCATTAATATTTTGTTGGAAGCCACCCAGAGTGGCTGGGGGAACCCGGCCAGATGGACGGGGTATAAATAATATGTTGTTGTTGTTATTTCTGTTCCCCCAGCAACCTGGAAGGGGGCTGCCAGGCTGCTAAGAGTGGGCGGTGGGGGTCGCCGGGGGACAGATAAATCGGTCCATTGGGCCATATCCGGCCCCTGGGCCGTAGTCTGGGAACCCCTGATATAGAGACAAGCAATTATAAAATAAGCTGGAAACTAACAGAACTACATTCATTCTCCTCCATAGACAATGAATATAAATCAAGAGAACATTTCATGTTTAGAGTACACAAAGCTTCATTAGCAGTGCAGTCTTAAACGTTGTCTAGTCTTAGAAGCAATGTCCACTGAGTTCAAAAGGACTTGTTCCCAGATTGTGTACAGGATTGCAGCCTTAATCTAACATGGTCCATACTGATTATTATTAAACCAATGTATATTAATTAAGACACCTGCCTCATTTCTTATATTTTTAAGGTATGACATGTTTCACATATTGCATTATCTGCGATCAGCAATTTAAAGCAGCCATCTGTCAGACAGCATATTAAAAATTTGAATGCACTTTAATTTCTTCTCAAAATGACACAAAAATGTATTTAGAACGCTTTAGGTGGGTACCTTACTTGGTAATCAATGTAAAGTGACTTAAAAAAAAAAGCTGACCAAGCCAACATTTGGTCTATTGTTGCAATTCTAATCATTGCTGCTGAGGATTGTGACTGATAGGGGCAGCAGTGATAAATGATGCCACTCTTCTATTCAAGGCGGCTGAATTGCATCAACTGCCCTGACACTAACCTCTTAAACATTGGCCCCGTCCCTTCAACTCATTTCTAGGGTCACAATATTGGGCAATTACTCTGCACTGTTTATTTAACAGAGCAAAGTGTCCTTTAGGAAAAAATAGTGGAGACAGGGTGGTCAAGCTTTTTCTCCAGAGGACCACATACATACAGTTAATGTACTTTTATGAAACTTCTTCCTGCTTCTCAGTGTAAAAGGGTGTACTGCGTTTTTATGTTTTGCTTTTTATGCAAAACAATTATTTAGGTAAATATTTATTAAATAAAAAACAAAACTGAAAGGGGAGTTTAGAAGCAAAGTGATACAAATGCCTTCTCACTCCAAATCCCAGGAGCTTTACTATGGGTTTCTGGGTGCCAGAGTTTCTGGGTGTCTGGATTTAGTAAGTGCTAGAATTTAACCAACGCTTGGAGAGTTGAGCTGGAAGTCAGACCCTTAATAGCTCAGCTTCCTATGTCTAGGTCAGCCTGATAATGGCCAGGTCGTTAAGCAGACAAAGGGGGTAGGTAGATGGGCAATTAACAAAGCAGAGATTCTATGCCAGCCGGAAGATGGGTAAAGCTCCTCCTCCTAAGTTCCACCATGCCCCTCCTGCTTACCGGCAGTGACCCCAGCATTGGGAACCTGGTGGCTCTAATTTAGAGGACCAAATACATTGTTCCTGCACACACACCATGCTAAACTGGGGCAGGGTTTTCTTTCCAAAGCCAGCTGTTGTGATTCAACACACTCAATACTTGAAGGGTCTTGCAAGACTCGTAGTTTACATTCATGCTGATTTCTTCTGGTCCACGCTGCCCCTGACTATACAAAAGATGCAAGTTTTCTGGCTCTTTCCTGTAGCACCATTTCACCCAGCTTTAGTTTGTTGCGACTCCCTAAACAAGCTGCTGTTCACAACCCTATATATAAAAAAGCATTGGCTCCAGAGAACTCTTCTATTGGAATCAGAGGGGCTTGATCTGGATAGCTCATGTAGAGAAAGATAGTGTACTAACTAAGCAAAGTATTCTTTATTAGTGTTTTTATAATGAAATCCAAATTAATGAATAATAAATTAGTTTTTTTTAACTGCCCTGATATTAGGAACCTCTTTAAGTCTCTCTCCCCCCCCCCCCGGCTCTCTCTGTAAAAGTCAAAATTCACAAGGACCTTCAGAGAATAACAACTTGTGGATTTAATTACAGATAAAGAAGGAAAACTGGCTTCTGTTAGAAACATGAGAAATCATGACCTAATAAAATAAAATAAAATGGAACAGAGCTTCGGAAATGACAAAGTTTGTCCTCAAAAGACAGTCAATTAGTTTGTCATTTTTCTCCTTCTTTAAAGGATGGCCCTCAGTGTGGGATTGCAAATGAATTTACAATCAAATTTATTCATGAAAAGGGTGCTTATTTTTAAATGGAATCCTCACTGTTTACAACCCTTTTGTAGCTGCGCATAAATCCAGTGCTATAGGTGTAGCTCAAGTGCAGAGTTCCCCTTTAAAAGACCCCAGGGGATGTGTTCATGCAAGAGATGGCTTTGCCAAAGTTCCCTCACTGCTATAGGTTCTGCAGGTATCTGCTCTAAGTACAATTTGCTGGTTCTTTCTTTTATACCTGCATTATAAATTGTGTTGGACTGATTTGCGTGCCGAGGCACCAAGAGGACCCCCCAATAACTCACACAGACACCATAATTTTTGTTAAAGTTTTTGGCATTAAAATTTGGCCACAACTTTTTTATTAAAATACAATCAATTAAATGTGAGTGGTTGCTTAGTCATTGGTTCCCCAGCCATCTGTCTCCCGCCTGAGACAGATCTGACTCCCTCTAGCCTAGTAGGGGAGTCAGTAAGTAAGCACCCCCTGAGAGAGGACGGGGCAGGGAACCACAAGCCCTTCTTTGTCCTCTCCCCAGATGCTCCCCGCGGCTCATGCGTGGTCCTGACCCCTAGCGGGGATAAACAGACAAACATGTGGAGCCCGGGATTCCTTTAACGGAATACTTCTATATGGCAGCAGCAATCACATGAGGGTCAGGCCCAGCCAAAATCCGTACCCCTCGACCAATTATTTGAACCAATGACTAACCGCAACCTTACAAGTTGTGACTAGTTGCAGTATGGTAAGCAAAAACCACCTGACACCAGCCAATCAGTCAAGTGGAAAAATTCCTACCAGGCCCCTGAATACAGGGGACCACCTAGACAGGCACTGCAAGGTCAAGCAAAGGGGCCTAAATAAAGCGGAGGGTGGGCGGGAGATTCGAAGCGAGCAGCAAAGAGGTAGCACAAACTGCTCCTTCAGCTTAAACCAAGCAAGGGCTGTCAATCAACAAATTGCAACAAGGAAAAATCCCCAGCAACAATTAAACCACCAATCAAAGCCAAATATCAGACCCACCCCCAAGGCCCTGGGTCGTCTTGTTAGCCCTGCCGCAACCCATGCTCTCTCCTATGGAGAGAACCTGCTTTGTAGGACCTGACAAGGACATGCAAAAGGGGTCGTGTAGAAATATGTAGTGGCTGCAAACTCTTTTAGAGTTTATGCTACTGCCTTGCTAAGCTCCACCCATAACACATCCTATTTCAGCTGTCTCCATTCATGATCTACTAGATTTCACCTGGTTCTTCCCATTACTTACCAGATGTCACCAGAAAACAGCTGGTTTTACTTACAGGCTTCACCCAGCGGGCAAACCATTTCGTAATCAAAAGATGGCAAACTTCTTCAAGGGTGTGAGATGTGCAACAGCACAGCAGGTGGTGGGTTATGTGCCATTCTTAGAACCGTGTGCCCCTCTCAGATAAGCACTATTTAAAAGCCCAGAAATGATAGTTCCAATTATCCAAGAACTACACAGATTGCAGCCTTTTCTGCTTTTATCAACACCTTTTCCTTATATTGAAAACATAGGGGTCTTTAAGTAGTAGCTGTGTCACATGTATTGTTACTGTGTGTGTTTTTAAAAAAATTCTCATTATTCAGGAAAACTCAGTAATTGGGAACACGGAGGATTGTTTTATGCCAGCATCACCTTTTCATACTTTACAATTGTAATGAGGCAGGTGTTGATAGAGTGCAAAATGTATTTAAGTCGAAAAGAAATAATGCCACAATCCACTGTTAATAAGTGTTAGAGTGTCATCACGCACTTCTCCTATTGATCTACCTGTGTGATGCAGAGAAGAACTTGCATGCTAATGTAACCCACACCATGGTCTCCGCCAACTCTAGGGCAGTACTTTTTCGTATTACTAAGTCTTAGAAGGACTATTATCAAATATATTGTATTTCTATTTGGTGCAAGAAAACTGGAATACTATTCAGCGGAGTATCTGAACAATGCACAGTACTCTCATTTTCCTAATCATACTGCCCCTCAATGAGGCCAAATTTAGATTCACATGTTTAGGGGTCTGCGTAACCCCTGTGTCCCCTCATAAAAAAAGCACTGACAATGCCTTCTGAAAAGGCTTTGCACAATACAGCTGAAGGGATCCATTGTGTTTTCATAGTACAGTAGATGCTCGGGTTGCGAACGTGATCCGTGCAGGAGACACGTTCACAACCTGCAGCGTTCGCAACCCGCAGCGCCGCGTCTGCGCATGCATCGGTCGCAATTATGTGCTTCTGCGCATGCGCTGAAACCCGGAAGTAACCCATTCCCGGGACTTCCGGGTTCAGCGTGGTGCGCAACCCGAAAAGCGCAACCTGAAGCGTCTGGAAACTATTAGCACTCGTGGGCACATTGGCAATCCCTGTCTTATAATGACTTGTGACAGATGGGCGGGGCATAACAAGAGCAACAACAACTGCAACATCAAACATATAGGCAGACTCTACCCATTCGATTTTTTTATACTTACTATGGAAAACTTACCTGGGAAAATCTCCTAGGGTGGAAGGTTGGCAGAAGAAAGGGAAGTTCCCATGTGTGAGGTGGGAGGGTGCAACCCCTTCTGTGCGAGACAAGGGTTAAGATCTACCCTTGAAGGCGGGATCTGTATTTTCTCTTTATTTCTTTTTTTCTTTCATTTTAGTTTTACTTTGTTTTTTTATTGTATTATACGGTGAAAAGTTTCAATAAAAAAAAATCATGCAAAGGAAGCATCCAACAAATATGAAACCATAAAAATTATTAAGGACTTGCACCCTTCACTGCTGCCACTACAGACACAGGCCTTTGCAGGGTTTAATTTTACTCCTTTTCAAAGCAGAATGTTGAAAGGGGCTTTAAGAGAAACCCACATGAAGGATACATTGCTCCTTTCTTCTGGGTGGTGATTGGGAGCAGAACAGCAGGAAGAGAAGATAAAAGTCCCTTCAATTTATTTATTTAAAAAAAACCTGAGCAAAACGTGTGCACTCAATTGTCACACTTGGTTATTTACATGATTGTACATGGTTTCTTATACTGAAGTGCTATGCAAAAAAAGAGCCCAAAACAGAAATAAATAACACAGGGGGGGGGGGGAGATAATCTTAGAAAGTCCAGTTATGGATCAAGCATAATATTTCATTTACCAATTATTTCCTAAACATGCAGCATGCAAGCTAACACTCGCCTCTGCCCCACCTCCAAATGAAGCAGCCATGTAAAAAGGTAAAGGTACTCCTGACCATTAGGTCCAGTTGCAGATGGTGCGCGCTCATCTCGCTTTATTGGCCGAGGGAGCCGGCGTACAGCTTTCAGGTCATGTGGCCAGCATGACTAAGCTGCTTCTGGTGAACCAGAGCAGTGCACGGAAAAGCTGTTTTTACCTTCCCGCCGGAGCGGTACCTATTTATCTACTTGCACGTTGACGTGCTTTCGAGCAGCCATGTAAACTTCAGCAAATGAAATTGCAGCATACTGTATTAGTGGCTCCATTTTTCTCAATGCAAAGCCGCAATGTTGTAAAATGGCTCCCACAACTTCTAATTACAAAAACATTAGCTACCTGAGTCTTCTCCAGCTGAGCAGATTAGCATAGATCTTATATGCTGACAGTTATGACCTTCTCTCCAGCAAACACTTGTCAAAAGTAATTACCTAGATGTTTAGGAAGGAGTAATGCTGGTGTGCTTCTGCCCACCTTTGCTTGTTACTGATCTAAAACAAGTAGAAAGCTTTGCCAAGAGGCACCTTCTTAAATCTGGCATACAAAAATTTGTTGCCAGTCTGTCGCAGTTTTTAATGGGATATTAAATATTAGCTGCACGATATCCTGCCAATCAAACCTGCCATCACTAAAGGAGGTAGATAGAAAGAGCCACTAGATGAGTCTTCCAGCTCTGTGATTGCTGTCACCATTTTTCTGGCTGTTAGATCAGGTAAGGAAATGAGCTGGGAGCAATTCATGTAATTATACCTTATATACATGTGTCCTCTACTAACTTTCAATCAAGAATTCCCACAAGTGAGAAAGCTGCTGCGCTGAGGTCCTGGCTTTCTGGCTTTCCATGGTTTAGCCACTGTGAGGACGAAATGCTTCCTTAGGCGGCCCACCGGCCTGATGCAACAGGCTCTTCTAATGTACATCATATTTGTAGATCTCCCCGCTTAACAATATATTTGTTTGGTTTCATGATGACTCATTTTTTCAAACTGTTAAACTGGAGCTTGGAGATATTAAATGACTTTCTTAAGTACACACTAGTATTCTTGCTGGTACACATTTAATTTATGCATTTACATCAATGGGAGCGGTTTTGCATAGCTGCTCTGAATCAAGGGGCATAAAATGAATTCTAATGAGCAAACATTCCAGATAGCTAAGCTTTATGCAATAAGGCTTCACTAGTATTCTGCACCCCGTTGTTCACCGCAAGCTATGTCTGGATGCATCCAACATTTTAGGTTCATCTGCATCTCACAAGCCTCCCTCATAATCATGGTATTAATTACTCATATTCTTTGCTTGCATTAATATGGCCAATACTGACTATGTAAGTATAGGTAAAGGTAAAGGGACCCCTGACCATTAGGTCCAGTCGTGACCGACTCTGGGGTTGCGGCGCTCATCTCATGTTATTGGCCGAGGGAGCCGGCATACAGCTTCCAGGTCATGTGGCCAGCATGACAAAGCCGCTTCTGGTGAACCAGAGCAGCACATGGAAATGCCGTTTACTTTCCCGCTGTAGCGGTACCTATTTAACTACAGTACTTGCACTTTGATGTGCTTTCGAACTGCCTGGTTGGCAGGAGCAGGGACCGAACAATGGGAGCTCACCCTGTAGTGGGGATTCGAACCACCGACCTTCTGATGGGCAAGCCCTAGGCTCAGTGGTTTAACCCACAGCGCCACCCGCGTCCCTTGCGTCCCTTGTAAGTATAGAGGCACACAAATCATTGCTGTCCATGAAAAGTTCAAAGGTTGTTAGCAGAGGGGTCATACACAACATTTTACACTGAAGAACCTCCTTGGAATATACTTGGCTTGACTGTTCTTTGCCCAAAATGTCTGTGTTTAGCTTGTGTAACAACCTGAACAATTGGCAGCCCAAATTGATGAGAACCATATAATCCCAAGCTGCTTTTTGAAAACTCACTTTAGGATATAGCAGTGCAGGCTGCTGTTCAACAAACAATGCAATATATGTTGCGCAGACTGGCACAGTCCCAAAGGAGACAATATAAACCTCCATTTATTTTATTTGATGCAAGTACGTTAATCTGTACACAGCGCACACATGGTACGTACAATGCATTTTCCCAAGGTATGGTCATTGTGAAACGTTTACCTCCAAACTGAAACAACTTGAGGCATTTAAAATAACAACAGCTTCAATATACAGCATGCACTTGTATCTATAGTTAATTGTATCTTCAAAGTTCCATAAAAACTTGCTTTCCTATTTGAAATCTCACATGAGAAGATGGGGAGGAGAATCCCTGTTCCATTTTCAGTTGGTAGAGCACGAGACAATCTCAAGGTTGTGGGTTCGAGCCCCACCCTGGGCAAAAAAATTCCTGAATTGCAAGGGGTTGGACTAGATGGCTCTTGTGGTCCCTTCCAACTCTACCATTCTATGATTTTGATATGAGCAATACAATCCTGCACAGCTGTTGTGTACCAGCAGAAAGCATCTCTTTAAATGTAAGGAGATCAACCACTGCTCATCTCTTTCATCCTTTCCATGATAAGGAAAAACACTTTTAATATCGGCATGCCTTTCCTCAATCTGGGACCCAGTTTCAGTTTTGCAGGTGTGGTGGATTGATACTTTGCAGAAAAATCAAGGTGCAGCTGTTATGTGTTTCAATAGTATGGATTTGCTTTATAGTATTTTGTGTTCTGCTGTAAGCCACTTTGGACATATTTATATAAAACCAGGCTTTAATGTTAATGGCTTAACAAGAGAGGAAATAAATCCAATATGCCCAGGGCTGCTAAAAGAGCCTGCAGGAAACAAAGCAACTTAACATGTGACCTGTGTTTTATATGTTGGCCACCACTGACCAGAGCTCAAGGTACCGCCACTCACACTTATCAGGAAGCAGCTCCCAGGTACCATGTCTAATCATATTATTATAATGAGGATTAAGGTTTCAGTTCCGCACTTGGCTTCATCACTTTTGTGCCAATTGTTTTAGTAGCAGTGTGACTGCACTAAGTCCTTTAGCTAATGATTATTAGTGAAGCAAAACATGGGGTGGGAAAATGGCACTGCGATGCCACTTAAGGAACGAGGCCAAATTAGGCACCATTGCACGAAGAATTAGCAGATGTTGCTTATGCATGCTTTAAAGCAATTTTTTCCATCATTTGTAGCTTTACAATGTCCTTGTTACTCATCCAAAAAGTTGTGGCCATATTCTTCAAAGGTGCATATGAACAGGCAAACTTCCAAATAACTAGCAGGTGTAAACTGCCAGAGCATAGCTGCCCGCAGGGCATTTCTGCAGATAAAAGGAAAGTCCACTGTTTCACTTCAAATGTATATTATCCGTGCTGCTCATTTTAGCAAGAGTCAAGATCAGACTTACCGTCCAATTGTTGGAAATTTATCTGGAAGTAACTCCAATTAATTTCTGCTGAATGATGCATTAATATTTGATTGTGTAGGCTGATTGAAGGATTCATTTTGCCCAGTGTCTGGCAGAGTTGCATAAATAAATAAGTCTGGTTACAGGTAGGTAGCCGTGTTGGTCTGGGTCGAAGTAAAATAAAAAAATTCCTTCAGTAGCACCTTAAAGACCAACTAAGTTTTTATTTTGGTATGAGCTTTCGTGTGCATGCACACCAACAGCTATCAGTCAGTCAATCACCCACTTCCACCACCCTTCAGAGTGACACCCCCTCCCCACCCCACCCCCTCCCCACCCCTTCTCCACATAAGCGCCTGGGGACTCCTATTTCAGTGTATCTGAAGAAGTGTGCATGCACACGAAAGCTCATACCAAAATAAAAACTTAGTTGGTCTTTAAGGTGCTACTGAAGGAATTTTTTAATAAATAAATAAGGTTTATCATAGACTTGTAGAGTTGGAAGGGAACGTGAGGATCATCTACTCCAACCCCCTGTAATGCAGGAATATGCAGCTGTACCATACGGGGATCGAACCTGCAACTTTGGCGTTACCAGCATCACGCTCTAACCAACTGAGCCATTACAAAAAAAAAGAGTTTTGGGTATCTCAGTGCTCTAGTTCTCATTCTGGAATCTTTGATGCCTGCCCATGTGCCCGCTCTTTGAGTAATGCCTGCTGTACCTCTACATTTGTAAATGAATTTTTTTATTATTGCAAGGATACCATGCTATTTACAGAACTTTTCCCCTTCCTCCAAACAAAAATTTGCCATAATGACTACCCTGAACTTATTACAACTTGGGAAAGGGAAGCACAAACCAATGTCATTACGCCTTTAAAAAAAAAGCTACACTGCATCAAGCTGGATGCTTGGAAACCAATTGTATCACACAATGGGCAAGTTCTGTCATAAAAACAAAACAGAGCATTTCAAGGCCATATAGAGTGAATATTTTAATTCTGGAAGAGAGAGAGGGGGGGGAATGGTAGAGGCTTTCAGTTTTTATCATTTTCATGCATTATCACTTTAATTATTGACTATGCCAAGGCAATCTTAATGGGCTTTTTTGTTTCCTTGAAAACTTCTATGAACAGCTTATATCCCTAGGTGACAGGCTTCTGTTAAAGATAATTTGCACACAGTTAGACTATTTAAGGATAGGATTCCCAAAAGTAACTTCTATATGCGGAGCAATTACTTAAGTTATAATTACACTTACAATATATCTGTGGGACCTACAGGACCGTCTTGTATAGCGGGAAACTTTGACAATAACTACCAAGCTGCATGTCTTCTAGTTCTGAAGAGGAGCAAAGGGGCAGGGAGAGGACTGCCATGAGCATTATCAGAAGGCATACTAAATATTTCTTATTTGCTTGGTTTGCTTTTAAATTACTTTTAACAGCTCTCCACAATATTGTCTGTAATATGCACCTGGAGGTTGAGAGAGGAAATGGAGTTTCTGCATATTTATGGGAACTAGTCCCAAGGCAGGAAACTTCCTTCTGCCCAACAGGGACATGAGAGGTAAAGGAGCAGCAGTGGTGTGGCAAATGTTGAACTGTAGGAGCTCTGTGTGTCGTGTCCACACCACAAGGTCCAAAAATACAAGGAGCTGTGTTGATACACAGCCACACCCAAATATTAGCAAAATACCCAATTGATTAAGATAAAGTGACAGTCATTGAACAGATGTTCAATGCAGCCTTTAAATCAGAAATGCAAACAATCTTCCAAAGAAGTTTTTAGCATACAAGTTGCTAGCATGAAACAAGAACCCCATCAAAAACAGGGAGTATCACAGTTTGATTATTTTCCTCATTCTCAGATTTCCTCTGTGTTAATGTGTCCCACAAATAGCAAAACATGGAAGCCTCATTCTTATCTCATTCACCAGCTAGAGCAAGGAGGACCCGTAAATTTCCCTGGTGTTTTCATAGATGACATCATCGCTCTTGCTTCAAAATAAATCTCAGAGCGTCAGTTCCCAACACCATAGAGAAGGCAGAGACAGCTGGAAATTGTTCTTTACCAGAGTCCCTTCTGGACTATATAGTCACATTCTAGCACAGAACTATAGATCCCAGCAAAGTAATTTCCACCCTCCCTTCCAAACAGGTGGGTGGGGTTTGTTACACCTAGCGGGCTTACCTGGTCTGGTGCCTCCCACCTGGGTCAGGGTGGCTATCATCCGCCCCTGGCCTGGGAGGACAATGGACAGCCGGCTGGGGGTGGGGCGAAGGCCAAGGGAAAGAGGCCGACCCCTTCGGCCAAAACCTCACTTTGTTTCTTCCTCTTCCAGGTTCAGTACGTGTTCCAGTGAGCAACCAGGTTGAGGTAAGTGATTCTGGTTTCTTTTGTTTGCTGGGCACTTCGCCAGGCCCGTGTAGGCGGCTGCGACCCGGCTAACATGCCAAGGCCTATGCCAAGTTTCCCACATTCTGAAGTTAAAGTTGTGACTAATTTAAACCCATACTTTGGCCTCTTGTCTCTTTCTTTGGGGGGTAGGCTCCAAAGCCAGGGTTCAGCGTGTGTGCTCGCAATCAGGGGGCAGTGAGGGTCTGAAGTTGGAAGGGGTGCTATATAACTATATTTCCCCCACCCTCTTACTGGTTGTCATTCAGTATTGATATATACGTCCATGGAATGTGTGGATTATTTTGTTTTTATGACCGCATCTGCTATAATGCATATGACTTTCATATCCAGAGATATGAAATTTGATATGTTGACAACATGAACTATTTTTTTTGAAACTCTTAAATGCTGCCCTTTCGTCCTCTACTCCTCCTCTACTCCTCAGTGTAATCAACTCCAAAGAGACGTGACGGGATTATGAAGCTTGTCCTTTAGGCAGAGGGTAAATTACTGACATGCATATAAAAGCTATATTTTAAAAACCTACAGGTTTTGTGAACTGGGATTTTGTAAACAACAAGTAAATTATTATTCCCTTAACCATTGTTGAACTGAGAATGGATATTGAGTTCCTAGAAGCAATTCCACTGCCTAAGACAAACCAATGTACTAAAACTAAACAAGCATTTGTCTTCATGGGGCACAGAAGAAGTACAGGCCCTGGATTCAAATGAAGTAGCTGCACCTCCGTCAATGGCATGCATACAGAGGGCGATTTTTTTAAAGTACTTTAATTGGTGATACCCAGTGCATTTATTTTTTTTAAAAAACCACCAGGACCGCAATCCAGTCAACGAATAGTGGCAAGTGTGGTAGGACCACCCTCCTGGCACCGGCTACAGCTAACCTGGATGGGGTTGGGGTAGGGTGGTGATGACTTTAGGCAGAGGAGGATTTAGGAGAGTGTGACCACCAGTCACACCAGATGCAGAGCCTTGGGGGTGCCACAAGGGCGCCGGAACTATGATGTGGAATGGAAGCTGAGACGCAGGGGGCGCCAAATTCTAGCATTGCACAGGGCACCACTGAAATTTGAGACCCCCAAGGTCTGCTTAGGGTTGCATGGATACACTGGCAGAGCCAATCCATCACTCCCATAGGTCACACACACAGCACAAACCTTGCTGCCACCCTGCCCCTTCTCAGCCTCACCCAGGTAGCCTGTGGTGACATTACTGTCAACAAGGCAGCTCCAAGGATCTGCTTACACCGGTGAAGGCAGAGTTAAGCCCACTCAAACCCAATTAATTTCTGTCGGAGGTTAAGTGCATGCTTAAACTCTGCAACTGAAATTAACGGAAATGGACAGCACTGCGTCTTCACTGTGTTGTGCTTCATATTCCTAAGCAACATGGTTCTGTAAGTTTGTACGGGTACACGGAGCTTTTGTTAGGAGACAGACACACACACAGTGGAGGCTGATAAAGGGTACACACACAGCTGTCTAATGCACTTTACTATCACAGACCTTGACTGCGCTGGCAGCTGCACATGGGGGTCAGAGTGCTGGCAATATGATCCCAGCAACAGTGACACTGCTGCTCATCGCAATAGGGATAGGGTGGGCAGCAGCAACTACTACTTGCCACTGCCTTTGCCCTTCACACCCTGCTAGGATTGCCTCCAGCCATGTGCCAATAGGCTATGCTTGCAAATGCACAAATCTACAGGTTTAACTTAATACCACACTGTATTACCTCCTAGGTTATTTGTGGAACAGTTGAGCGCCAAGATATTCAATCTACTGTACATACATTCAACCCACGGTACTTTTTATGGCGCAGTATTTTTGCCATCGTAAGCTCCCATGAGATTATACAAGCGACAATTTCAAACCAGTTTGATCATTTGTTCTTACTCATTAAAAGCGCGCTTGAGTTACTCCGGGCAAAGTTACAGCACAGAGCTTGCCCAGACACCAAAGTAAACCAGGCAACCACTTGGGGGTGCCTGTCTCAGCTCTGATAATGTCTTGGGGAGAGAGGTTATTCCTGCCCTTCTGGGGAAGGAACATTAAACGGGCAGACAAGAAAATAATGCCCAGGTCAGCTCTTGTTCTTTTAATGTGATATTGTTAAGCTGGTCAGCACAGGAAAGGTACAGGGAGGATGTGAGGAAGCAGCAAACTTTTAATTCACCTAGGGCAGCAACAAACCTTGGGCCTCCGAGTGGAATTCTAGGCACGATTTCAGGTCAGCAAAACAATTTACAATCAAGGCTAGACTCCAAAATGACTATAATCAAATCCGCAGTGCACTGCCATGGCTCTTTTGGAGGAGGACGTTCGTTGTTGATCTGCAATGCTTGCCATCTCTGGGTCATGGGAATTGTCAAATTAACTTGACAGCACAAACACGTTTATAGCCAATTCTGAGGTCCAGAAATAAAGGCTTAATTGTAGTCATACTTCTTTTGTGCTATACAGCTACACTAGCTGGGACTCGCTGATGTCAAATATTCATTTAAGAACTGTACGTTTTCTCTCTTTCAAACACAATACTGTGGGCTCTCTTTCATTATAAAAATCCAGACCTCATTCTCTGCTCAGTTCAGTTCTTTTACAAATAAGGAAGTGTCAGGCAGTTTTAATTGAGTTGGAGATGCTACACTTAAGTTTTCCATTTAGGCTACCACCCCTTCAAATGTCTGTTTCATTAAATGTCAATCTTCTGGTGATAAGGACCCTTCTTGTTGTCTGAGACTGTGTTTCTAAATTCAATGGTGGGTGGAGAAAAGGGTGCATTTGACAATAAGGATTCTTACCTGCTGCTTTGGCAACATCGGCTGTGGTGATATTGAAGACATTTGAGTGCACTTTGAAGGTCACAGCTGGCCCCAGCATGCTACAAAACATGATGTGAAACAAGAGGTTTGTAACTAAGGAACGTAACATACAATATATATTCAAGGATAATTTATCATCTCCAGTGTGTTTTATTAGGCTCAGCTAGATGCTTATACATCTCAAGATCAAAGTAACATGCATATTGATTTAGTTATGAATGAAAAACTCAACCATTTTGTAAAAAAGTAAAATGAAAGTTGAACCAACAAGTACCAAGAGTAATGAATGGGTACCAATGTATTGCTTTCATTATTCCAATAATTGTCAATATCCATTCATCATTCATCATTCCCAAACCTGAAGATTTATTGCTACTGGCTCCCAGTATGTTTCCGAGCACAATTCAAAGTGTTGGTACTGACCTTTAAAGCCCTAAATGGCCTCAGTCCTGTATACCTGAAGGAGTGTCTCCACTCCCACCATTCAGCCCAGGCACTGAGATCCAGCACCGAGGGCCTTCTGGCGGTTCCCTCATTGTGAGAAGTGAGGTTACAGGGAACCAGACAGAGGGTCTTCTCGGTAGTGGCACCCGCCCTGTGGAACGCCCTCCCAGCAGATGTCAAGGCAATAAACAACTATTTTACATTTAGAAGACAACTGAAGGCGGCCCTGTTTAGGGAAGTTTTTAATGTTTGATACTGTACTTTTTAATATTCGGTTGGAAGCCGCCCAGAGTGGCTGGGGAAATCCAGCCAGATGGGCGGGGTATAAATAATAATAAATTTATTATTATTATTATTATTATTATTATTATTATTATTATTATTATTATTATTATTATTATATACTTAAGTGGGCAAGGTCTGGAGAATGTGGATTTTTATTTTATTTTTTTAAAGGATGCGATTGTCACTTTCTTCCCTCCTGTAATATTCCTGTATAGGACATGATAGGGAAGTTCTTTTTTTATCTTAAGATGCTCCCCATCCAATCATAATGCCCACTTCCAGAATATTAGGGGCTCATGCAGATCTTTCTCCCCCTCTCTGGTTCGTTTCTTCTCTCCCTCCCTCCCTCCTTCCTTCCTTCCTTCCTTCCTTCCTTCCTTCCTTCCTTCCTTCCTTCACCTCACTCAACATTTTGTGGCTTTTCAATATTCCATAAGTACCTAAAGTCACTAATCAAAGATTATTGTTTGGAATTTTGGGGGGGGGGTGTTTCTGCACACACAGGAAGTCTACAGAGTATGTAGAAATATCTTGCTTTCAGGTAGTTCCATTTCACTTCCAAGCTGATAGGCACAGGGCACTGAAGTTTTATTTTAGAGGAGTAATGATACAAGTGATGTGCATGTTCTTCTTATATAATTCATTGCATTACGGTAATGAAAAACATCTTAAATTACTGCAAAATAACCTACAGGATCATTCACAAATAAGCAGTTTCAGCACTGAAGCATGAGTCAAAACCCACCATTAGGTCATGCTTCCTTATGTCCAGACCACCTGGCATTATGTTAAGTAGCAGCTGATTTTTCAACTAGGGTTCGGCACTAAAAACCACATTAGGAACTTATGATGACTCTGAGCCAGAGGTCTTGTCTTATTTACACATTTTAGCTACAGCTAATATTAGTTCTGCATCATTTGCACCAACGCAGTGGTTAGGAAGGTACTGCTAGTCAGTGTCTTGTTATCATTCTCTAGAACTGAAAACAAAAGAATCAAGAGGTACTTGCCTATTGAAATGTTATAGGTCTAGTAAGCAGCAAGACATCTCAAATATTAAAATCAAGTCGGCACCCCATAAGTTAAAACATACACTCAATATAAAGGACATGTTTCTACATTAAACATATGAATTGTTTATAATCCAACGACAAGAAGTTATTTATGAAAACAATTACTGGGCACCAAACTCATGTGGAGCCATCAGTTTAACTAATAAAAGTATATCCCATAACATCCCCAGTTATTCTAGTTTCGAAGGTATCTCCTAAAATTTTGGGTGACAAACATAAACTAATTTAGCAACCCTTCCCAGGGAGCACACCCGGTACAATATTAAGACAGTATACAGGAGAATCCATAGGTACATTAACATTAGTAGATGACAATATTCCTTGAATCATCTTCTTGCAAAACGCTTCAGTGGTATGCCCACCAATTCTTGAGAATTGTATGTTAGAATTCTATAACAAGATTGTTTCTTGTATAGACAGACAATTCCTTATCTGGAAAAGGCACATATAAATTGTGAAACTTGTTGCCATAGCTCCTTTTGAGTCCCTGGAATCCTTTAACGGAATACCCTTCACATAGGGATGGCAAGAGCGTTCTCTCATTCCTATCACCTGAACCAGTGCCTATCCGCAACTTTGCAAGTTGTGATGATTTGCCAATCAGCCAAGTGGGGAAAATTCCTGCTGTGCCCCTGTCCCAATGACAGACAACACACGATGGCATAGCAAGGTCAAGCGCAACCAAGCCCTAAAAGTAGGGAGAGGTGGGCAGGTGTTCCAAATGCACGAACTGAAAGAGGAAGCTCTGGGCCACGTACATGGGTATATATAGCTCCCTCAATCCATTGGCTAGATTGAACCCAAAATTGAGGGTCCTACCAATCGGGTGTTGTGGCTGACCAATCTTACCCATCCACAACACAGGTGGTCGGTCTCCAGGTCTCACCGCAACATGTGCCCTCTTTGAGGGAGGACCTAGAACATGAGGTTCCTTTCCTCAATTCAGTTTGAGGCTGGTTTGGGGAGAAATGTAGCAAAATGCAGTACCGTATTTCATTTAACAAAAGCCTACAGGATAGGTATGAATTGTAGCTAACATTGTGTGTCCATATGAAACCGTTAAACATTTGTGGTGGAAAAGGAAACGGAAATATTTTTGGTCCATTTCTTCTCATACCATGTTATCAACACTTATAATTTTGGTGCCACTATAACTAGTACCGTAAATGGGACCATTAGGTCCAGTCGTGACCGACTCTGGGGTTGCGGCGCTCATCTCGCGTTATTGGCCAAGGGAGCCAGCGTACAGCTTCCAGGTCATGTGGCCAGCATGACAAAGCCGCTTCTGGCGAACCAGAGCAGCACACGGAAACACGTTTACCTTCCCGCTGTAGCGGTACTTGCACTTTGACGTGCTTTTGAACTGCTAGGTTGGCAGGAGCTGGGACTGAGCAACGGGAGCTCACCCCGTCGCGGGGATTCGAACCACTGACCTTCTGATCAGCAAGCCCTAGGCTCTGTGGTTTAACCCATAGCGCCACCCGCGTCTCGGCGAGTAGAAAAGTAGCAGCTGTTAAACTTTTTTCCCTGTTTCGTATGTTTCTTTAAAAGCCGCTAATAGAGCCTCAAACTCTTACTGAATAAACATTTCAATAAGAATGTGTGTATGCTAGAGAAAATTGGGCTTTTCGTTATATGCAAGAGAAATATAATACCACAAAATAAAAAGTAATACAGTAAATGATAACAACAATGAATATTGATTGCATTGACTTTGGGAGGGATTCTGCCACTTTGGTATTCTATTGGTGGCACTGGTATATACATGCCAAGCGGCAATATTTATTTGTTATGTTTACATCCCACATTTCAGCCAAGGAGCTCAGAATGGCAATTTGAGCCTCACAACCAACCTCTGAGTAAAGTCAGCGGTATGTCCATTCGGGGAACCCAATAGCAGAGTGAGGTTTTCAGCCTACATTTGCCATGGTCAAGATTAGCACACTATTTTACTTTATGCTATTTGTAGGACTAGCAGCATTGGACTGATGCATATAAGAAGGTGTAGCCAGCAGGAAAAAAGAAAAGAAAAAAATCAGTAAATAAAGATGCAGAAAAACCTTCCCCCTCCCAAGACTTACTGAGAAAGATATTGATGCCAGCAGCAGTGACATATGAGATATTGCTCTTTCACTCAGTTCACCACACCTCCTTGAAGCTTGGCTAATATTAACCACAATTGTTTTGACACCACTCTTAAATACTAATTCCCACTGAAGGGCGTAATGGCGTTTATGACCTGATGCATTTCATTGCAAACAAACTGTTCTCACATATCACCCATGATCTAGCTGGTGAGTAAAGAACATTGTCTCCTTTGGGGCAGATTACATCACACACAAATTCAACAAATTGTGCAAGATGAAAAAGAGGTCATAAACATAAAAACACCAGAGCCCAGCTGGTCAAATGAATCAAAACGCCTGAGAAGCATGGCATTGCTGCGTATCTTCAGTGACTAGAAAAGGATTTTAATCACAGAATTGAGAATTAGATCGCACTGTCAGTTGCATTCATGCACATTTTCAATAAAGCATTTTGGTTATCCCTGATTTACATCCATTTAACAACACAGTTGTATATAAAGGTGATTACGCAGATTGAGGGTAGTAAGACAGCAACCCTAATCCTATTCAAAACAGTGTTTCCTTGATCAAACAAATTACTTGAAAAGTACAGACTAATTACCCCCTCAGTTGGTGGAATTTCTGCTGGGTTTTTTTATTAAAAAGAATTCAGTAATGCTACTTTCATATCAGCTATGTATTGGATTTAAACAAAAACCAACAGCCTCTGAACAACGTCCCAGACGGTTATCATCATTTATGGTGGGTTCCAGTCAATTTGTCAGGGATGACTTGATTCCATGTTGATGATATTATGTTCCTCTCCCTGTTTTTTTACCCTTGCCACACACGATGAACAAATTTTTATCTTCAGAATTATTACGGTATTATTGCTCTAATTCCAAGCATATGATTTTGCATCAATGAATGAACAAACTGAAAGCCAGAAAGAGAGAGATGCAACGTTATCAATACAGCAGTTCCTGCATCACTTTCCGTTGCGGGCTACGATTACTTTTATAAATGAGGCCATTTAAATTCTTATAGATTGTGGACTGAACTTCATATGACCACACTTCTTTCCCTCGTAGGTACTTATTAGGGAAACATAAAAGGAAGATCACAGGGAAGGGAAGTTACAGTCTGCCATACCCCCTAGTGGAAAAGTATTTGAGAAGCAAGCGCTGCTGGTGGCACAGTCAGCAACAAAGCATGGAGCTGATGACAGAAGGAAGCAGTTTTGTGGCTCCGAAAGCATGCCTAAGAAGTTCAAAACTATATGTAAAGGAGGACAGGGTTCCTGTGCCTTTCAGAGTTGTATAGAAAGCATTTCCTCTTCCCTGAAACATACCCTTGTTCTACATAACTGTTAGATACTGGCATCTTGTCCTCCTTTGCAGCTGGTCACACTATTCACAATGTGCTGAGGCACAGTGATCAAATCAATGTACTTCTAGAATGAAACTGTGGGGGCTGAAGCCAGTCTGTTGTCGGTCCTGAGGATTAAGTCCCTAAGAAACACGGGACAAAACAATGCACTTTGATAATTAATTATTTCTGGAACACTAAGCGACAGAGCTTGAACAATTTAAGTGGTATACATTTAGCAAAACACACCAAAATAATTTGGTCTGTTTCGGGTGTGATGCTGTTGAATGAGTGCAATGTTGCATTTTTATTTTGAAAGCTACCCACCAGCCACATTTCGGCAGCACCAATACCTCTGTGCCAACATTGGGCATGATCCGCTTGATGGTTTCTGCATGGCAAAAGGGGGCTGCTGGCTCACAGTCCCCAAACAAGCACAGCTGGGAGGTGGCAGGAGAGGAAGGTTTGTGGAAGGGAGATCCTGTATACAGCACACAAGAAAGGGAAATAAGGATGCAATGTTTGACTGAAGGATAACCTTATATTTTTAACTTAAAATGAATCGCAAGAGTAGACGTTAGTTTAGAATATGGTGGGTGTCTAGGAGCACACAGTTAGCAGATAACAAAGGAGTCAGAACTAGATAATTTAGATGAGATTGTGGCTATCATAATAATTTATTTTACCTGATAATTTATCTGATGAAGTGTGCATGCACACGAAAGCTCATACCAATTACAAACTTAGTTGGTCTCTAAGGTGCTACTGGAAGGAATTTTCTTTATTTTACCAAGTTCAGAAAATGGGGTGAGTACCCAGACAGACCCTAATTTGGACTTGCACTTTAATTGGCTTGTATCAGGTCACCAACACACAGTCAATGTTCCCTCCCTTCATTACCCCATTCCCTTCTTCCAAATTAACACGATGACAGGTCACGTGTGGCAGCAAGTTCTTCCTCTGTTCCTCACCCCTTCCCTCATTCGTTTCCCCCCCATCTTTCCAGTGCCCACAGTGCCATGGTAGCCCAATCTAGGTGCTGAAATCCTGCAGAAACATGTTCTCCAGGGCTGCTTGCAGCTATGACACTACTAGATTCTAGCATTCTAGATGCTAGAAGAAGGGCAGGGAGCAGAAGGTGAGAAAAGCAGCCATACAAATTCCCCCCACCAAGTGTTAGGAAGGAACTATTACAAGAAGTGAGTGGGAATCAAGGTGGGAGAAGAAGAGATTCCCCATCACACTTGACTTTACCTTGTGGAGGTTTTTATAAATAACTAGCTGCCCTGCCACGCGTTGTGGTGGATCAGTTTGTTAAATGGAACCCCAGAGTCCCACTTCAGACTCCCCTCACCTTCAGAGTCCCCCTGTTTTTCATTTCTTATGTTTACATAGGCGCATCCCTGTGTCTCCCCCCCCCCTGTTCCGACCCATTACCTATCCCTGGCCCTCCCCACCCCACCCCCCGGTTCATCCCTGTGATTGGGCCCACCCTGTCCCAACCCATGACCTATTCGTGGCCCCCATCCCCCACCCAGGCAGGCCGCTACCTCCACTCAGCCTAGTCTGGAAAGCGGCCTAGTCTGTAAACCCAAGCCGAGATACTGTGGAGAGGGCAGGTTTCATCCCTGTGTCTCCCCCTACCCTGTTCCGACCCATTACCTATCCCTGCCCCCTATTCCCCCCCTTCCCCCCCCCCCAGGCAAGGCTCTACCTCCACTCGGCCTAGTCTGGAAAGCGGCCTAGTCTGGAAAGCCGAGCCTGTGGAGAGGGTAGGTTTCCTAGGTGTGGTACCAGTGTAGCTGTCTCTAGAGGGCGCTGTGTTGCAATCTCTCCTGTGCTCCCAGCATGCACTTACAGGTGATTTGTGAGTTCTGGAACACGGTGTTTTTTGGGGTTTTACCTGGTGTAGGTGACTCATCTGTCTTTGAAAACAGCATGGGGTCACTCGGGCAGTCACATTTGACTTTGTGTCCCAATTTCAATGGTATCAGTCAAGCGGTTTTGTTGAACGTTGGAGAGGAAGGAACATACCCAGTTTACATTTATATATAGATTTTGAATCACATATGGAAATAGATAACATCAATACAGAGGCCAAAAATAATACCTGGGGTTTAAAATTGTGCACTGTGGAATGTGTCTTTCAGTGAGGTAGAATTCTTTCACTAATACCTGCTCTCATTCTTACCTCCAGGTTAAAATTGAAAGCCAGCTCAGGCTGTACTTGGTCCTCAGGATGCTAAATGAAATGAGGAAGAAAGTGGACCTCAGGGTCGGAAGTCAGACAAATCTCGAACTATCACAAGGTACCATGTTTTTCATATAAATGGAGGGTCTCCTGCTTCAAGTCATGCATAATGGAGGGTGGGGCGCCTTAATTCCACACATAGGCTCATGGGGTCTGAACTGGCAATGACTGACTAGAAATGAAATATTGACTTGATATAAGATAGCTCGAAGAAGATGCTGCAGCGAGTGGGCGATTTTCATGTTAAGGATCACTGGGAAAAGGGATTGAACAAAAAGCTGCCATTGTACAAATATATAGTGCCATTGTACAAATATACAGTGTGACCTCACTAGTTCTGGTCATTTCACCTTCAAGCAGTGCTGGAAAAGGTTCAGAAAAGGGCAGTCAACATGATAAAGGGCTGTGGCAACTCCCCAGTGTGAAACATGAGGTGGCTATCATGACACAGTAGATTTATTACGTCTTTTCATGGAGAAATTCCAGCTACAAGTGTAGAAATTAGAGAAGTCTAATCTGTTAGATGCTAAACAGCAGCCATCTTCTAACTTTGCTTCATTCAGTGACAGGCCCTCAGGACAGTAAGTCTGAATTAATTACCAATCTTCCTTATATCTGAGATATCACTTGTTTGGGGACTTTGATATATGTTTGTCAGATGTAAATGAAATTCTCCTGCAGGATAATTACCCTTCACTGGTTCAACCTTCCTTTGAAGGGCTAACCAAGATACCCTGTTAGTTCTGTTAGAATTCTAATTCTGTATATGAAATTAAGTTTTAAGATCTACATAGTAATTGGATTTTAGCTCCCGAGGAAATCTATTTTTCTACTCACATGTTTCGGAAAGTCAGTGACTTTTTTCAAAGAGTAGGTCATCGTTTAGAAGATGAGGGATAAGGAAGTTGGAGAACACAGACATTTGGTTCTTGATGAATTTATTTTGGGTATATGGAAAAGGCAGGAATGGTATGGAAAAGGCTGGCTTCAAGAAGTGACATAGATTTACAGGTCAGAAACTGAGAACTTCACTTGAACCTTGGTACAGTATATCAAGTAAGTAACTCATTATTTTGATGTGTGTTGGAAGCCGCCCATAGTGGGGGAGACCCGGCCAGGTGGGCGGGGTATAAATAATATATTCTTATTCTTATTTTTATTCTTATTCTTATTATTATTATTAGTAGTAGTAGTAGTAGTAGTAGTACCACCTTGGCTAAAATGCTATTTATTTTTAAGTACCTGTAAATCTTTCCTTTACCCCTTATTTTCCTTCTTTCTGAAATATTTCTGGGTTCTGTTTTTGTTTTTCCAATTGGGTTTTGCTTTCCCTGTGTTCATAAAACAACCACTGGACACACTACTAAGATGTGCTTTTATATTACAGGTTTGGGTTCTTTACTGTTTTAATAAGAAGTTGGTGGCAGTTCTGTAAAAGTTTATGAGGTTACATAATCCCAGTTTTGCTCACTCTGAAGTTTTGTTCTGTAACCTATCATAGCTAGGCAGTGGCACAGTGTCAAATCTGAAGTGCAGGAATTAATAATGGCAGCGCTCACAGCTGTGCCCCAAGAACAGTCCAAAAATGCAGAAAGCTGTTTTTGACTCGGGAGACCTCCCAATTAACCATGTGGCATGAATACAATCCTGTACTATGCATGGTTACCTGGCAGTAAGCAGTGCTGCTTAACCCTGACGGCACAGGTTTGACTTGTAAAACTCATTGATAAAAGATTCTTAAGTCAGCTCAGATGTAACTTATAGCTTCAAACTAGAAGTGCAAACAATATTGCAAAGAAGTGTTACCAACTAAATTGCTAGCATAGAGTAGACGCAACACCAAAGAAAAGGAAAGTATTCAGGCTCTCAATTCTCTTACTTCCTGTATTACCATCTGCGGCAATAATAAAAACCTCATTATCAATTCATTGATTTGCCAGAGCAAAAAGAGTCCACCAACTGGTCTGGAGATTTGGCAGATGATGCCATAACGTCTGGTCTGAAAAAAATGAGAGCTGTGCTCTTCCCCCCCCCCCAAAAAAACACCAAACAAACTCCTGCTCACCTACAATTAGCCAGGTACTGCACCTGGAGAGAGGAAACAGCCTCATTCTGAAAGACACTGCACATTAAAAAGTAACTGCAGCATACCCAAATTGTGCAAGATTCGGCTTAGATTCAACTAGAATTACCAAGCGAATTTGCATGCCGAGTTAAATATACCTATTTCATACCGTTCTGAATCCAAGCTAGTCATAGTTTCCTTAGATGTTCACCTTTACAACCAACACATGCCTTGTGTCATAACCTATCAGCATGATGAAGTGGAAACACCAAGTATCACAGCAGTGTTTAGGTTCTGGATGAGTAGGTTTGATTAAATGGCTGATTGGGTTTTTCAGGTGATATCAATATAACAGGAGGAAACAAAGAAAAACCACCACCAAAAGGCTTTAGCCTTCCACTTAGCAAAACTACTGCTGACGTGCCAATTCAGGTACATACAGCTCTATCACATACGATCAGGAACGGGAAAGGAACTGAAGTGTAAGCTCCTTTGGCCTGTTAGTCACCAAGACCAAATCAGAGTTTTCCCAAACTTAGGTCTCCAGCTGTTTTTGGACTACAACTCCCACCATCCCTAGCTAGCAGGACCAGTGGTCAGGGAAGGTGGGAACTATAGTCCAAAAGCAGCTGGAGACCCAAGTTTGGAAAACCCTGGACCAAATGGATCGTTTCTATACGGCTTCTTACCCATTTCCTAAATGTATTTACTTAAATGAAACCTCGTGTGATTTAAATGGGAAATCCAAGTTAGCACTTTGGGTATGGTTATTTGTGACTTGTTTTAGTCCTCTTCATAACAGGTGAGGGCTGTGGGACAGGACTGAGGAGATGCAAAAGAGGAGGGCTATAACCTGGGTTTTGGTGTTCAGCCAGTAAAATACACTTTGTTATCACTGGTTTTAAATTTGACTTGTACCTAGCTGCTGATGTGATTTCTCTCAGAAATTCTGCACTTGAGGAAGTAAAATATGTTTCTGTAGAAGTGCTGTGCAACAATCACGACAAGTCAATTTAGAACTCTTAGTAAAAAAATCATTCTCCAAAAATATGCTGGGATAGCTCAGTTAGTAAAGCTTGAGACATGGGGCAAAAATATTCCTGCATTGCAGGGGATTGGACTAAATGACCCTTGTGGCCCTTTCTAGGATTCTAGGATTCTATGACTGCCCATGACTTTTGGCTTAATTCTGAATTGGGCTAAGGGGACTTCACACGACACTAAAATATGCCTGGATTCACATTAGCATTTCAAGATGAACCTCATCAATGCTGAAAAACTAAAGATTTCTGAAAAGTTACCTGAAAAAGGACCAGATGAAGACATTTTGTTGCCTCAGACAGAACAGTCAGCGCCACCCCCAGATTGGCAAATGTATTTTGGCACCTGAGGGAAAAACTCCTGCAAGCATCTCTATCTCTTTCACAGTTAAAATGCAAAAATAAATGAAATAACTGACATCCCAAATGAGCTGCCTTACGCTTCCCTTTGTCTAAGGTTCCATGCAGCTTTTCATCCCCAAAGCTACCTTGCTGCCCTCAGGTGCACTGAAAGAGACTGTCTCTTTGCCAGTGTTTAAGGAAGATTCAGCTGCCAGTCTGGTCAGCGTCTATATTTGGTAGTGGGGAGAGGTGCCTTCTTGCCCTTCGTCTTGGGTAGCAAAGCATCTTTGACCAATACTGCTGGTGCGGCCACCACTTGATAAGCCCTGTTTTCAAGTTGTAGATACAGGCTTTACTTGAACATTCACTGAACTCCTATGCCTTGGGTGGTGGTGGTGGTGGTGGTTGGTTTGTCTCATATATTTCAATTTACTCTACTATTATGCTTGTAGGAAACAGAATAGAATTCCCAGTTAAAATTATGGGAACTAAGGTCTAGCAAACCACAAATGAGCAAAACAGATTATTATTGTTATCTACCGGTATATAAATAAAAATGTAAGTGTCCATTTGTGGGTGACCAAAAATCTCCAAAAGTTCTTGACCGATTGTGTTGAAATTTGGACACAACATTGCATGTGCATACGGGAGTGTTTGCATATACTTAGATTGCACAGGTGTCACACCTGTGGCAGGTAAAAACCTGTTTTTTGCAAACAGAGCACCATCTGCTGGGCGTCAAAGTAACACACGCTATAGTATTAAATGCATCACCAAGCAGAGGCTGCTGGTTGCAACTCCCCGACAGCTCCTCTGAGGGCAGGGGCTGGATCCTGACGTCAGCAGGCAGAGGCTGCTGGGAACGACTGCCCGGCGACTGCGCGGCGACCCGGAGTATACGCTACTGCCAGAAACATGTGGCATGCGAGGGGGGGGGAGGGAGAGGTCGGGGTGCCGGGTAAATGGGAATGCCTGCCCAGCAAAGACGGCCGGAGTCTTTTTGGAGGGACTATGAAATGGGGGACAGGGGGGCTTTCTATATGTTCAATACAACACTGCTTTCTCTGTCTTACCTGCCAACAAAACTCACATCCAATCTTAGACTCAGCCACAGCTAGTTATTATTTTAAAAAGGAAACAGATTGTACCTAGATTTACTTCAGGTTGGTTTGCTATATAGAAGTTCATTATATGATAATTAAGAGAAGATAAACTCTCAGAGGAAAGACATTGGTGTGTGTTCACATTACCCCCTTAAAACATAGTGAAGTTGTTTTTTCATCATTACGTTTCACAGCTCTTTCCCAACTATCTGTTCACATCAGCACAGCTTCCTTCATTTCTGCTCATGAGTTCACACCAGGGGGTGCTGTTGAGGGAAGGACATCTTTGTCCTATGCCAAGGGGTGTACAACTTGGCTAGAGATTAATCGGGAATGGCTCGAATTGTTGTGAAGCTGGTTTAAGAAACAACACATCAAGCACTAGTATTTTGTGTCAAAAGTTTAAGATACCTATATGGTTAGGATAGGTAAAGGTAAAGGGACCCCTGACTGTTAGGTCCAGTTGCGGACGACTCTAGGGTTGCAGCGCTCATCTCGCTTTACTGGCCAAGGGAGCCGGCGTACAGCTTCCAGGTCATGTGGCCAGCATGACTAAGCTGCTTCTGGTGAACCAGAGTAGCACATGAAAATGCAATTTACCTTCCTGCCGGAGCGGTACCTATTTATCTACTTGCACTTTGTGCTTTTGAACTGCAAGGTTGGCAGGAGCAGGGACTGAGCAACGGGAGCTCACCCCGTCACGGGGATTCGAACCGCCAACCTTCTGATCGGCAAGCCCTAGGCTCTGTGGTTTAACCCACAGTGCCACCCGCGTCCCTTATGGTTAGGATAATGTCATGTAAACAAGGATTAAAAACCCAGCACTGGAAATGCAGTAAACGAGAGTGTGAAACACATTTGTGGTAGAAACAACGGCACATGGACTAACAGAATGCCTATTGATGTTGCCACCCACTTTCATCTCCTACGATATTGGTCCAGCAATCAATCACCAGAGGCCACAGACACTCGTAATTGGATTATAAAATCAAACTTATCATTTTGTGTCTGCTTGCATAATTATTCTGGCGCTTTAATATTCTTTTAATGATCCCTAATGATGTAATACAAAATAATGGAATTTGTTTCACAGCTACATAACCATTAACAAAACAGATTAACCATAACTAGTACTTTCATAAAAGATCAAGAAAGCAGCCAGAACAACAAGCTGAAATGCCTGCAAGCTAAAATGCCAAATCCTTGTTTTCATCATCTTGTATTTGCAATTCTGTACTCCGCATGTTGAATGCCACATGTGCTACAGAAACCGTTCGGATAACTTAATTATAATCACAGGTAGCATGCTATTGGCACCACACCCGAGACTATATAGGTTGCAATTTTAAACATGCTTACTATAAGTAACATGGGCAATCCGAATCCCAAATCCCTAGAGCAGGAGGAGGTTTGGGTGCATCAGAGGTGTCCCTCTGACCAGCCCTGCTTGATTCCACCAGTCTCCACCGGCAGAGAAGCTATGCCAACGAAAAGTACAGTAATGCACCTACTCAATTGGTGGGCATGAGCTACTGCAGCAGAAACCCCCAAAACGGGGCCTTGGGGAGGATGCAGAGCTAGTGCAGAACCCAACAGACCCAGCGCAGACCCCGTGCATACTGTTGAAAAATCCAAAAGAAACAATCCGTCACTGCCTTGGGGTTACAAATCTGATCCCCACTGTTGCTGCACCGCTCTTGCAAAAGTAGTGCTGTTTGCAAACTATGCACACACACACACACTTTGCACACCCCGCAGGCTGTAATGGCAGCACATATATCAGCTTTATGAAACTGTATTTAATATGGAGGTCATGCACAAGGCTGTACAATTGTTTTCATCAGCTGTAACAAAGGAAGAGGGAAGAAAGAGGCCACTGTGAACAAATGCCGTCAGAGATGGTGGCTGGCCTTTGTTTATTTATTGATCTATTTATTTATTAAAACTTTTTAAAACATAACATTCTCCCCCCCCCGCCCACCAAGCTGTCTCTTAAACTCATCCCCCTTCCCTCTGGTTCTCATGCAAAATGGACAGAAATAGACTTCTTCCTCTTTGTCCCTTGCCTCACCCACAATGGCTGAAGCCACGCCTGCAAGTGACCTGCTTCTTCTGGCATTGGCATAGCATTTGTTCAGGGATGCAATTTTTTTTAACAGCTGTTCTTCTTATATATCTGCCCCATCACTCCCCCAAACCACTGTTTTATTTTTAATTATTTTAAATACAGTATGTTCATTTTTTTGTACCTAGTCTCCCATCCCTCAAAAATAAATGCTATTTAGGAAACTGAAGCATCCCCTTCCAACCCAATGCTGCCTGCAGAAGTGCTGGGCTTATATAGAACGATCCATTTTTAAAAAAACTGGAAACGTTTGTTCTAGACACCGGAGGGAGGAATAAAGGTGCACATGTGGACATTTTCTGCATGGCAGGCACCCAGAATGGGGAAAGGTTGTATAGCAGAGATTGAGAGGAGGGACAAAACTAACAGATTTGTCCAGTGGCAGACTAGAAATGAAGATCTATGAGGGATAAAAGAGAAAATACACTCTATTGCACTTTTATCACACACACACACACACAAACACAGATGACGTGACTTCCAATGATGTGTGGGGAGGGAACATACTCCCTGCTAGAAGCATGTTCAACCCTTAGCTCCTATGGCAATGAATCACCTGTACTTATCCATTTACTTGACATAAAAGAACAAAAAAAAATCTCAGAGAGGTTTACAACACATTAAAACGTTGCATAAAAACAATCCAGAGTAAAATAAATTCATACTACAAGGAAAACATTTCAGATCCTACTCTATGTGACATTTTGCTTCGCTCATATTCATTTATCTACTTACCGGTAATTTATATTTAGCAGTCTCTCTTTTATAATCAGAGTCAAAGGGCTGGAAGAGGATGGTCCTTAAGAGCAGGGCCGTCTTAAGCGCCCCTGGCGCCGTGGTCGCCGGATCCCTCCGGCGCCCTCCCGCCCCGTTTCCCAGCGCGGCGGGAGGGTGGGCGTCGCGCACAGCGCGGCTGCCACAGGTGCAACTGCGCGGCGGGCGGGCAGGCGCAGCACGGTTGCTGTGGGTGCAGCTGCGCGGTGGACCGGCCGGCCAGCAGGTGGGTGCAGCTCGCGGCGCCCTCCTGGCGGGCCGGCATCGTGGTGCTCTGCACCACCCAGCCTGCACGTAGGGCCGGCCCTGCTTGAGAGACAATTCAGGCTGAACTTTAAAATGAAAACTTCATTGTAGTTCACATGACTAATACAGTAGTTGTTGATAGACCTATCCTCTGTGAATTTGTCTTAACCTTTTTTGTAACCATAGATCATTGCAAATCATGGCAGTAAATTCTAAGGGTTAACATTGTATGAAGATGCATCCTGTTTTCTATATCCTGAGCCTACTGCCAACCAATTTATTGGGTCTCCTCCCTCTATTACGAAAAGGGGAGTAAAACATATATCAGCAATGTACCTTAAAACAATTCAGAACCATTGCATTATTGTGGTTGAGGATGGATGTTAGTGTTGAAGCAATCTAGGAATTAAGATGAGATTAATAGAAGGGTTGGACTTTGTGACATACTTGATATCAGCAAAGGCAGTCATCTGCAGTTTCAGCTGGGCAGCAACTTGCTTCATTAACTCCAAACCCTTTTCCTCGCTCAGAGGGCTGTTGAAAGAAAGCAAGAATACACAGCATTACGGAAAATGGAACTCATCAATACTTGAGAGGCTAAAAGCCCCAAAAGAGTTATCACCTTGGAATGGTTAGGTGGTTCGAAGCCAACGCTTAAGTGTATTCCTGTCACATAGCAATTGTGATATCGAGGGAAATGGGATCAGGTGCTTCCTCAGGCATGATGAATCACCTGAATTTTCCAGCAATAAGACAAACAATAAGGTGTAAATGGAATTGTTAGGAAGTGTAATGGGCCCAATGATGCAGCGACCAGTTCATCTTGGTACTCAATGGGAAAAATGTTACACATTTTTTTTATTTTAAAAAAAAGTGGGAGGGAGGAAGAGAGCCAGATGAGGTTGGAAACAAACAAATGAATGTCAAATTACAGGACTCTATGAAGTGGACGCAGGAAGACATTTCTTCTTCAATTCATTTGCTTCTGAAATGCATTCGTGCCCAGCAAAAGGAGAAACAAACATAATATTCAAGAACAAACAATAGTGCTAACTACACTGTCCTGAAGAGTGACTGAGGGTATGGAAGTTAATTTTCGTGTGTGTGTCTGTGTGTGTGTGTGTGGTGCTCAAAAAACATGTCTTTGAGCCTTCTAGTCTTCCTCAATATCATGCTTTTTAATTATATTTTAAATTGGAAACCAGGCCTTCTCGGCAGTGGCACCTTCCCTGTGGAACGCCCTGCCATCAGATGTCAAGGAGATAAAGAACTGCACAACTTTTAGAAGACATCTGAAGGCAGCCCTGTATCAGGAAGTTTTTAAAGTTTGACGTTTTATTATGTTTTTATACGTACTGTAAGCTGCCCAGTTGGGCAGGGTGTTGTTATTGTTATTGTTACTGATAGCAATACTTTGCTACCATCATTTGAGAAACAGATTTAGCTGCAAATCAAGATTATAAAGTTACAAGTTTGGTCAATATCAGTGCAGATATCTTCAGTGAGTGCTGTTAGTCACTGAGTTTGCTGGCATATACCAGTTTACCTTCCAGCAAGTGGCAACATATACCAGAAAATAGTGACATTCATAAATTTTCTTTGGGATTGTCAATATTCACCTAACCCACACAAATTGTTTAACTCCATCTATTTATTTATAAAACACACACACACACACACACACACACACACACTTTCAGATTCAGGGCTGGCTGTATTAGTAAATAATCAGTTTTATTTTATTTTTAAAAACCTGCAAAATAATCATAATTAAAGTCAAGAAAAAGCTACTTTGTATGACTCCTTCAGCTGCTATATTATTGCACTTCCCCAAATTAACATAAAGCAGTCCTTAGTAAATTTAAACTTTATAACTTTATCCCACATATGACACCAGACATCAGAGCACACCTACTTAAAAATTCAGTGTAGTGGTATTAAGAGTTATTCCTTAATTTCATAATATGTTGAAATAGAATGCCACAAAGAAAGAAAAAACAGCACTCTTAGATATCTCTCAAGTAAATAACCCATTGGGAGAGCTGGTGTCGAAATAAAACACACACACCCCACAACACACCAACCCATTCAGGTTCTTATTTTTAATTACTGCAATGCAAAATATTTCCCACATCATCACCAACCTGTTATTAGAAAGCAATGTGGATTTTAAATCAGTAGTGTGATGTACAAGTTGCATATTATGCCGAGGAGCACTGCTCTTCACATTTTGTTTAAAGTACCTTTGAATGAACATGTGCAGAACTCTGATGGAATATCTATTGATATAATAGCTTATTTGGACCCCAGCTAGGAAAGTAATATTTCTTAATTTCTTCCAAAGCTCATACGTCCACTCCCCAAAAATAATTCAAGGGACATTGAGCCATATACATAGGTGGTACTCCCTCCCTCTAAGCTAGTATTTAAAAACATGGTTTTTCCAGACGTGTAATACAATGATGTTTCCGGTTCTTGTTTTTAAAAAATGTTATTTGAGTATTTCCACAGGGAAGGGAAATGCTGTACCTAGGTTATTCATTAAAAAGTCACCCTTGAATTTCAAGACTAGGTAGTGGGGTAGAACTCTTGTTTCTTCACAAGTCGCAATGAAAGCAGGGCTGTCACAGGAACTTGGGGGCTTGTGTGTTAATTAGATCCTTCACTCCTGAGGACAGTGGTTCAAATGTGTGTGAGACAAGAGGTGTCAGAAAGTGGAGTGGGCTTCTCTCTCTCTTTCTCTCTCGCTCTCTCTTTTTAACACTGTAATATTATTTTTACCCGGAGGTGCAAGAAAAGTCATACAATACGTTGCTGGCATTTCCTTCCTATCATTTGTACGCATAAAACTGTAATATCTCTGCAGGCTACAAAATCAAAACTGAATGTCAAAGTGAGTTGCAAAAGCAACTGTACCAAGGCTGATCAGAGCATTTCGGTGCTAATATCCAGCAGCGTTACAAACACCCTCAGGAAGGCGAGAGGCAGAAGTGAACACAATATTGTCATTACACTAGTCTTAATTAGTTTTCTGGAACACAGGTAAGCCCAAATTAAAGGAGCACACACCATACTCTCTCTCTCTCTCTCATTGCAAAAACCCACACGAGAGAAACAACTATTGCAGTATTTCAGTGACGGGCAAAAAACCTCAGAAACAATTCTGTTGCCTTTAGTAACGAAACAGAAATAAAATCCTATTATTTGTTTTTATTGTGGCAGTGTCCTGGGGGTCCTGTTGGGGGCTCTTGCTATTGGTGTTACTGCCCCAACTGTTTACTGCTTTAAACGTTTTTAAACAGCTTTTAATCCGTGGGTTTTAAAATTTGGGTTTTTCTTTCTTTTAAGGTGTAGAATGTGCCTTGGAAGAGAGGGAGGGTAACAGGGGAGAGCAAGGGTGGGCAAGCAAAGCGGTTCAGAGTAGGGAGAGGTATGGTGTAGTAGGTGGGCACGCTGGATAAGGGGCACAAGGCACAAGCAGTTGGTGACTGTGCCATGTGCCTACCCCTGCGCCAACCTGGTAAATTGTGGGTCAGCCAGTCCTCGGGTCTCCAGCTGTTGTTGTCGAATGCCAAGTCATCTCTTAGTAAGACCTTCCTCACCCATGATCTGATTGTGGATGAGGAGACCAATCTGGTCTGTATCACTGAGACCTGGGTGGATGAGCAGAGTGGAGTTGGTCTCAACCAGCTGTGCCCCCCTTGGGGAATGGCAGTTGCTGTGATGTATAGAGATTCATTCATTCATTCATTCATTCTCTCTCTCTCTCTCTCTCTCTCTCTCTCTCTCTCTCTCTCTCTCTCTCTCTCTCTCTCGGCTCTCTGTCCAGTTGTGGGGGGTCTAGAGTGAGTGTTTCTGGCACTGGGCAATTGGGAAAGCTTATGGATTCTCTTGGTTTACCACCCGCCTTGCTGCCCAGTAGTCTCCCTGCCTGAGCTGACAGAGTTGGTCTCAAGAGTTGCTGTTGAAATACAGAAATTTCCATCTGTACTTTTACAGCTGCACTGAAATACTATCAAACTCAGCAACAACAGTAGGTATACGAGTCATATGCATCTGCTCTTTCATTCACACACAAAAGATTTAATGAAACAACTTATCAGGCAACCAGGCGTTTCCTCCACACTCTCCAAAACCTCAGAGTCTGGGTGAGCAGACATTATATTTTTATTCTCAGACCTTATATTTTCAAAATATAAGAGCTGTCTTCTACCAATCCATTACCCTGGAAGTCATCAGCCATTGTGCTTCTTAATCCGTCAATGTATTTAAATCCATGTGGAATTTTAAATCCTCCACATACCCTTGGGGTAACTCACTGGGCACTTATTCATGCTCTGAGAAGTAGCCTTTCATACATGATGACTCTCTCTCTCTCTCTCTCTCTCTCTCTCTCTCTCTCTCTCTCTCTCTTTCTCATGACTTACAGACTGGTTCTTAATGATAACAAAACTTTGCCCTTTGTGAAAATTTACTTTCCCCAAAACAAAAACAACAAAACAAGAACAACAATATGTTTTGCCAAGAAGTGAACTTACAACTTGGAGAGAACAGACTTAGTGGGATTTCCCTAGGTGCAATCTGCAGACTTCTTTTATTCAATATTTGCTTTTGCGAGATCTCTCTTCAAGCGAATGCCACTGTACAAGCCATTGTTGAGAGCTAATTTGGAATGTTTTCTACTTTTGGCCATACTTGCTTTGCAAAGGAAGAATGAAGCGTAAAGTTGAGCAGACAACCACAGTGAGACTCCCCTCCCCACTTGCATTGTGTTACACTTTCTGGTATATGTCAAACATGTCAAGGCTCACACACCAATTGGGTTGGACCCAATGCCCGGGATTTGAACCTGAAACCTTTTGCATGCAAAACACATTATCTAGCACTGAACAACAGCCCCATATCCCCCCATATACAAATGGATACCTTTTGCCTGTATAGAATACAGCCTTGCGACCTGAACTCTAACTAAATATTGAATCATTTAAAATTAAAATGTGGAAGAGTTATTGCATGCAGCAACCCACGTGCGAACAGGATTTGTGTTCCGTAGCCATGTTGTGGCAGGAATGGATCCTGCAGAGTTCTGTTACCTGAGAGCTCAAACAAGCCTGATTATTAAGAACACTGCAATTTAACTTCATCTGGCTCCAATCCATTTCCCCCAGCCTTGTTTTCTCTAAGGCTTTATTAGCTACTGAACATTCATAAGCTTACTTCTGTTTTGACAAGAGAGCAAATCTCTGCTTGCCACATTTTGCACACCTACCTACCATCTCTTCCTTCCCTACCGCAAATAGGTGTGAAATTTAAACCTTTTAACTCAAGACGGATTCAAGTCCAGACCAATTTATAAAGCAGATGGCACTTTGCAAAAATCAATTTCAGTGGTCAGACTATGAAGGTCAATGGAAATTACATATCATGAGAAAGGTAACAGGAACGTGGGAGTGAAGAAGGGATCTGTTCATAGGGGCTATTATGGAAATATGACACCAAATAAGGCTTTAGTAGGGGGTGGGTCTCATTTCAAATACATGCTGGCTCCACCCACAACAGAGGCAATAAGAGAGTGCTTCCTTATCTGCAGCGTTTCCATATTAAATGGAAAACATTCATACATATTTTATGTACACACACATATACACATACATAAATATACATGTGAAACTCGGAAAATTAGAATATCGTCGAAAAGTGCATTTATTTCAGTAATGCAACTTATTATTTTTTCTTTTTCTTTTAATTTTTACAAATGCTTTCTTTTGGAAATTTGACAGTAATAAAACAAATACTTATAATAAAGAAAAATAAAGAAAAATGAACATTGCTATTACATTTCATTAATTACATTCCATTTATAATTGACCCGCCTAACGACAAATAATTACAGTTTCAACAAATAAAGGCTTGACATATCTTGCTTTGCATGTCATGCATCTATCTCATATATTGGTTTCACCTTTTAAGTTGCGTTACTGAAATAAATGCAGTTTTCGATGATATTCTAATTTTCCGAGTTTCACCTGTATACACTCCCTCTCTCTCTCTCTCTCCAGCACACAGAAGTACTCTGATCATGACATCTGCTCTCAATATCCACCCTGGTGCCAAATACCTTATTGTGGTGAATAGGATAATCTCATTTGTTTGCCATTTTTGTATCCCTACTTAAATCATTGTGGCCTAAACTGTAATAGGTGGTTGAAGAGGGACCGCTCCCTTTCCTTTTGTGAGCCACACTGAAGAAGATACGGGGTGGTGGGGGGTGGTCTTTAGCTAGCAGGGGGAGGGGAATCAAGGGGTAGTAGAATTTGCAAACTTAATGAAAGGGAACTCTTCAAGCACCAGCTTATCCAAAACTGCTGATTCTGCTTGTGAAAAACAAGTTGCAAGTGTGGCGACCTGCCCCCACAATTGAAGGGGCAGGCACCAGCTGTGTGCACATGCCGTTTGATGTGCTGACATCACTTGTGCATGCCTCACAGTGGGTGCACGTGACATGACCATGTCACACAGCATGCACCCACACCGTGTGCACAGCTGCCATGGGATTTTGAGGGCCACTCCCTTGAAAATTTGGGGGACCCTTGGCTCCCGACCTCCTCCCCCAGTAGATGGTGCCCCTGACAAGTTGGATAACCTCATACACACAAGCAGGAATTTACTACCAGCAGAAGAGGAGAATAGTGTTCAGGTCAATCATGCGCACTGATCCTTAAAACATTGTTATACAGCTATCACCACCAGGAAGAAACGAAGATTGAGGGAGTTTGAACTGCCAGCTTCTTGTAGATCATATAGTTTGATGTCTGGTTGGCCACACGCTGCTATGGCAGAACAGTAGGAAAGATTTCTTCCACAAACAAAACATTTTTATTTTATTTTTAGAACACATACAGTACAATGTAGTTCTTAGCAATCCATTTCCTATTATGGATTGAAACTGCTCTGCAATCTGCAAAGCAATTTATTTCAAATTAATTTCATAAGCATTGGGCACACAAGATGGTTGCTGACCATCCACAACCGAGCAGGGTGGGGGGTGGCCCAAAAAAAAAAGACTCCCTGGGACCATTTGCTTCCTTTAGCTTAATCTGGAGTCACCGGGCACAATGGGAAGAGGATCAGAGGCAAGAGTAAAATAAGGCTGTAGAGTTGTGTGCTTTAGTTTAGAGCAACAAAAGCATGAATAGCACTGGAAGGAAGCAGGACCATCTGCAGTCTCTTAAATGCCTACGGATGCAACAGATGGTGAAAGCATATAGACCTGGTGAGTGTAAATGTTATTAATTTTTAAACCTCTTTAATAGCGAAGTTGTTTTATGATGGTTTTATAACCAATGGTGTCCTCTACTTTGGAAGGGTGGGGTGTGAACTAGATAAATACACAAAAGCTGGGAAAATTTGAGTCAATTTTTGGGGGGCTTTGGGAGGTTAACTAAGGATTTGAAACCTGTAAGTCTATAACTTCCAATTTCCCTGAAAGCTTTGCAAAGATTCTGCAGTGTTTGAGGTTGAAGCAAATCCCATCCTTCCCCGATAAATTCAGAAATATACGAGCTCTTCCTACTACAGTACATTCTACAGAATGAAATCCCTCTCCAATGGTTATATAAGGTTTCGTTGCTGCTTGTTTGCCTCTGTAATAGGTGTGGATTTGTGTGGGTTGTTTTTTTTTTAAGTGGCTTTATTTTCCCACTCATAAAACGCAGCCAGGATATATTTAGCCAGAAAATATCATAGCTCTAATGTCAGGGCACTGCCTACCAAGACCTTGAAGGTAGAGAGGGAGGAGGAGGCTGGGCAGGGACAGCTGGGAGAAGAACAGGAAATAGCAGTAGGGGGGGTGGGGGTGGCAGGAAGCAGCCAGGGAGAGAAAGGGGCTGAAGATGCTGAGCAGGAGCCTCAGCACCACTCCACCACTTCGGGGGAGATTACGCAGGTCCTGTCAGCCAGGGAGAGGCGGGAGTGGAAACGTAAGACACAGAGGCGGAGATTAGGGCTGCCTAAGTTTTTATGTTGGAGAAAAAGCTGCCAAAAGTTACTTCCTGGATCTGAGCCCGACGTACAGATGGCTGAATGATGTGTACTGCTTTTGTACATATGTAAATAAAGACTGAAATATGTATAGCTTTGAGAGATCAGCACCATTTCTTGCGGAGAGCACCCCACTACTCTTAAATCTAAGCAGATATTTCTGCCGATTCCTGGAAAACGAGATGTGTAGTCAAAGGTTTCGTAGAATCAACGTGTGACCTTCAACCTTCTTTACTTCTGCAGCCTCCTGATCATGTGCTTCTTCCCTCTGTATCAATTTTCTCTTTCCTTCCTCACCCCAGTCTTCACCCTTTTCCTCAATGACCTGTATCACCTTCCTCCAGTCTTTCTCTTTGCACTTCCTTGATCCATCTCCTTAATGGAGCTTTTGCCTTCTCCTTTCATATGCCCCTGCCTTTTCTACCCCTATTTTCCAAGGCCTTTCTGCCAGTAATGCCCCTAGAATAAGTGCAGATATGTGCAGTACAAGTGGAATTAGCCTGCCCACCCCAAGTTATTAATATACATTGCTGACTGAGAGGATACCTTTGGAACATGGCTGTTGTAGTTTAGTCGTTTAGTCGTGTCCGACTCTTCGTGACCCCATGGACCATAGCACGCCAGGCACTCCTGTCTTCCACTGCCTCCCGCAGTTTGGTCAAACTCATGTTTGTAGCTTCGAGAACACTGTCCAACCATCTCGTCCTCTGTCGTCCCCTTCTCCTAGTGCCCTCCATCTTTCCCAACATCAAGGTCTTTTCCAAGGATTCTTCTCTTCTCATGAGGTGGCCAAAGTATTGGAGCCTCAGCTTCACGATCTGTCCTTCCAGTGAGCACTCAGGGCTGATTTCCTTAAGAATGGATAGGTTTGATCTTCTTGCAGTCCATGGGACTCTCAAGAGTCTCCTCCAGCACCATATGAATAGCCATTGTTGAATTTTAATACAGTATTTCAGTTTGTTGTGTTGTTACCATTCTTCCTTTCCTTGACTCCTTGTCAGGGCTGGAGTCAGACGCGGGTTGGCAAGCAAGAAGCAGAGTTTGTCAGAGAAGTTATTCAAAGAAACAGCATACAGCTCAGCAACACTTCCCAGTAAGTCTTGCCCCCATAGAGCAGTTGCCAGGACTGACGGTCTCTGCCTCCAGCTCCCTCTAAGGCTCCTCCTTTCCCAGATGTTTCCCAAGCAGTCTCAAACTGTGTCTGGACAGCTCTAATATCTGTTCTGCTCGATGCATCACTCTGCTTGTCCTTGGAGAGAATCAGGGAGAGGCAGGCTCCCTGTATTCTTCTGAACCCTTTTGGCCCCCACTCCTCTGCTTCATCCTCTGAGTCGGAAATGCTCCCTGTCACAGGCTCTCCCTCTTCACAAAATCCTGTTGCCCCTTCAGCATCCAAAACCTCTTCCTACACATCTCCCTCTGACCTCTCCTTGGTGTTCCACCACCAATTCCAGGGCTCTGAGCCTTCCTCCTCTGGGGTTCCCCAGCTGCTGCCTCCCACCACTCCTCGTCATCCAGCCAGCCAGTCCCCGACACATCAGTGGAGGCTAGTCGATTAGGGTGTGTATTTCCATCCCAATGCCCATGAGGGCCTTTACTGGTGCCAAGCTCTGAGCTTTCATTTAAAAATAAAAGTCTCTAGAACTTCTAGAAGGAAAGATATGAAGAATAACTTATGCACATTTAACTTGTACGCTTTTTGGATTTGACCTCATGGACTGAGGTCAAATTCTGCAGGAAGGACCAGCATACAGGGAAGTTATCCATTTTGAACACTTTCTACCCCAAATAAAATGCTGAAGCAGCACCTGGGAGGATCTGCCAGACAAATGCCTACCGGTATATAGTGGTACCTCGGGTTAAGAACTTAATTCGTTCTGGATGTCCGTTCTTAACCTGAAACTGTTCTTAACCTGAGGTACCACTTTAGCTAATGGGACCTCCCCCTGCCGCCATGCCGCCATGGCTCGGTTTCTGTTCTCATCCTGAAGCAAAGTTCTTAACCCAAGGTACTATTTCTGGGTTAGCAGAGTCTGTAACCTGAAGCGTCTGTAACCCACTGTACTGAAACTGTCAACTCACCCCTAAGATTAGCACCATTGCTTACTATGGATCAGTACAGGTCACTGAAAGGTCACTCAGCAAAAAGCAGGAGTGATCTATTTGTTCTAACTACTGATAAGCAGGCTGCCATTTTGACAGATCTTCAAAACTATCACAAATCATTGATTTGGGAACTTTTGAGGAAAATATTTGTCTCTGCTCTATGACACAATTAAAATACCTGGCATTCGCAGTACAGTGATGCAGTCTCCTTGGATCAAGGCTCTGGAGCCAACAAAAAACACACACTTGAGAATCTAAGTGTGAATGAATCACCTCTGACATCTTTCTAACCATACTGCTGAGTGCAAACCCCCCCCCCCGCCCCCGGTTACATCTGAAATCGCAAAATGAAAAAGAACTCCAAGCTATTAACCTCTGTGCATGAATATGCAAGACCCCTTTTACCAACAGAGGGTTTGTTTCTGCTGAAAGGATTTTGTTCCTTTATTACAACCACTTCTGCTAATAAAATTCTAACAAGCAGAAACCACAATGTACAGTTTCAATAAGGCAAGAGATGATTATAGGAATAAATGGTATTAAAAATCAAAAGGAATTGGGCTCCAGATATCATTTTTAGTTGTGTTTTATTGCTTTCTTTATCTCTTGTGAGCTGTGTTTTTGTTTTTTGTTTTAAAAGAAAAAAACTTGCTTACAACTGCCTAGCTTTGACATCCTTGAACTATGAAAATGTCAGGAGTGTCTATGTTACATATATTTCCATAATTCCGAGAAATTAAACCTCTACCAAATTTCAGCTGGGGAATTGTTCTTGATAATAAAGGAATAAGCTTTGCTTGTTCCAGGCCTCTATGCTGCAAACCTCTCTCTTTTTTTTAAAACATAATTTTTATTGATTTTACAAATTACAAAAGATGGTACATACATATACACCTTTTCCACCTTCTTCCCACCCCCTCCATGGGTCCTCCCCTGCCACAGAAGTATCCCACGCAGGTGAACAGTCAGAAGTGGTCCATTTTATGATTGGGTTTCTGTCCTCCTCCCCCTCCCCTGCCCCCGAAGCCCCCCCCTGCCACCAGGGAGCTCCAGTGAACCAGGGCAGTACGCAGGAGTTCATCCATCCAACCATCTATTGTCATACCAAAAAAAAAAAGAAAATACAAAAAGAGAAAAAGAGAAAAAAGAGAAGAAAAAAAAGACAAAAAGGAAAAAAGACAAAAAAAAATTCATCATAATTGTTAAATTCATAATTGTTAAACCATATTTTGTGGGCTTCCCCACCCTCCCCCCTTCCCCGGTTTTCCTCCCTTATTTATCATCTTCAACAGTTTCATAGTTCATATTTTATAACATACACCTTTATATCTTGTACCACTTTTAAACTAACTATTATCATTTTCGCCTATTGTCCAATCACTGAGAAATCAAACTCCCATTTTTTCTTCCCGTGCCTAATTTTTACCCCTCTATAGGCCTCCATATTTTCACCTTTTTCCAGAATCAATTCACTTTTTAAACCTATAATTATTCCCAAACTAACCTTACACCCCCCCGAGTACTGGCTCCACCCCACCAATCCAGCAAGTTCCATAGTCAGCAGTCCAGTTATAGTCCTATTAACCCATCCTTACAATCACAACTTCACTTTCCCTTCACCCCACCCCCTGTTTACAGTCTTTTGCCATCCAGGCCTCCATATCAGACCCCTGAGCTTCTTCTCTTCTCTGCTTAATTTTTCCTTCTTCCCTGTGGTCATTCTGGAGTTCCAGTAAGTCCAATCGTGCCCCCCTCGAAGGGGAGGCACTCCATCCAACTTTTTGTAGAGTAAAATCATCATTTTTTTCGTGATGGGCTTCATTTTGTGTTAAGTCATCACAGTCCTCATCATTGTCATTCTCACATTCGTCTTCTTCAGTTTCAAAAGCTTCATCTTCTAAGAAATCATATTCTGCCATCATCATCTGGAATTGTTGCTGTAACACTTGCCGTTGTGTCTCCTCTTGACATAGTTCTATTCTTGCTTCCCACATTAAGGTCAAAACAGTCCGCTGAAACTCAGGCGGGTACCTTTTTGTTGACATAGTTCAGTCCTGTCAAGGTCAAAACTTGTCACATGGGGTGGAATATAATCGCAGTCTATTTTCTCGACTCCATTTTAACAAGCTGGCTGCATTCTTAAAAATAAAGTTCGAACTCACATTTCAAAAGTATATAAACCAAAAAAGAATTTCCAAAAAGTCCAGAGATAAAGATAGAAATAGAATTTAACTATAAATCCTGATCAACTCACTGGATTGTCTGGGCTGCCGGCTCCCGAGGAACAGAAAGGTCTTTCTTAGTCTTAACTTCTTTCTGCAGGGCAATCACAACCACAGTCTCTCTCCCCTTTTACCCTGCATTTAGGGGAGATTCTCTTTGATGCCTTTGAGGAATCCTTTTAAGTTGAAATCTTCTGTTTACGGCTTCGGGTTTCTGTTTACTGTCTCTTATGTTACCGTAGGGGGGGGTGGCTTCCTCTTTTCCCCTCTCTCCCAGGTCCAAATTGTTGCCTTAATTTACATTCCAAAGAATCCAAATTACTCACAGTCTATTCATTTGCTGAATGTTCTTTGAAGAATTGGCCACCTCCACTTCCCAGACTCGCAGCTTCGCACTCTCAGAGCAGCAATGTCAGCCTGTCCGCCGCGGTTCACCTCCTCGCTCTCGGGGGCTTAAACAAAGCCGATCCGGGGAGGAGAGAGCCCGCTTTTGGCGCCGCCAGGCAAAATCTGTCCCCAAAAAGCTCGATTTGGGGCTTTTAAGGAGGTTTCGCTTCGCTGGAACGATTCCCTCCACCTCTGAAGCGCCGAGGTCCGCTCCGCTGTGCGGACCCCCGTCTGAGCAAGATGGCGTGGTCAACCGGAAGCCGCTGCAAACCTCTCTCTCTCCACACTCTATATTTAATCTTAAGGTCCTTCCCCAAACTGACACTAACCATTGAATATAACTTAAACTTACAGCTTCATTTCCAGCTGCCTGTGAGTCTAGGCTCTACCACCATCCTTCTTTGCTTCTTTCTATTACACTGCTCCTTTCCGCATATCAGAAAGTGCAAGGCCATTCCCCACCGAGTCATCCCTCTTCCACACTGGACCACAACAGACCACTTGGCCCCATAATCTACCAGTTAACTCTTCTCTGTTATCATCTCCACCCAGTCTTCTACTCTCCAGTCAAATCACGCCCTCTTCAAACCCACGTAACTTAAGGCTACTTTGTACTTAGATTTAGAACATGGCAGCTGGGATAGCTCAGCTGGTAGGGGGGCATGAGACTCTTAATCTCAAGGTTGTGGGTTCAAACCCCACGGTGGGCAAAATATTCCTGCATTGCAGAGGGCTGGATGAGATGACCCTCGTGGTTCCCTTCCAACTCTACAAATTCTATGATTTGGTGTATGACTCTGAAATGTATGGAGGGGTGTCTACACATTTCATTCTGGTGAGAAGCAGGGGATCAATCATGGTTCCTATGGGGAAAAGGTATATGAACCTACAGAAAAATGAGCTAAATAAATAGAAGTTGTTGTTGTTGTTGTTAAGTGTGTTATAAGAAATTTAAGGTCATATATATATATATATATATATATATATATATATATATATATATATATACACACACATATATATAATGTTCATATATGTACCAAGTTTACACATACATAAATATATGAACCACATGTCTGAAACCCACAGAAAAAGTCCTGAAACCATTTTGTCTCTCCCCAAATTGACCTCAAATATTTCTCTGCAAGGTCAAAGGAAATGGGAAGCCTCCATTGTGTCTTTGTTCACAAATCCTGCCTAAAGGGCACATTTAAGATATGAATAGGGTGAGCCTGTGACCTGTGACCTGGATTCAGGAATTATGTAGATATCATAACAAAAGAGTGGCCCAAACCCAGGTAATGCAATCAGGTAACCTGGCAGACAGGAGATGAATAACACACTCAGAATTTATGTTGTAGTCTGCCCCTTCTCTGATGTGCATATGATGTATTGGGGGGGTGGTCTTGGGCTACACCCCTTCTGTGATGTATGTATGATGTATGGAGGGGTGGTCTTGGGCTCCATTGTGGGCAGTCTATATAAGGGCTTGCACAGCTTTGTCCTGGGTCATCCTCCTCTCTCCTGCATGTAGGGGGAGCACCCTGTTGCAATAGTTTTAATAAAGATCAGGCTTCCTAGCTGCTTTGCTTCTCAGAATTCTCTGGTTGGTCTCTGTTATTTTCTCCTAACAATGGAGAACCTACAAAGGACTCTATAAGGGCTCTTGTGCACCCCATAAGGGAAAAGGAGCAGTTTTTGTTTACAACAAGTGCATTCAGGCAGCACACCCCTTTGGTAGGAATAGGGAACCGGCAGCTCTCGAGTTGCTGTTGGACTTCAGCTCCCATTTACTTCACACGGTGTGGTCTGTGCGCAGAATCACAGGAGTTGTGGATCAGCACTATCAGGGGGTCTGCAGGTGTCCTGGCCCTTCACCATAGTTAGAAAAAACCATATGCTTCCAATCCTTCACGGATTGCATAGCTCAGTCTGTAGAGCACAGTACAGTACTCTTAATTTAAGGGTTGTGGGTTTGAGCATTGCAGGGATACTTGTGGTCCCTTCCAACTCTACAATTCTATGAGGCTAGGTTTTCTGCTCAGAAGGTAAATAGGGCATTGTTAACACACCCATAAGTTTTATTTTCTTTTATTTTTTAAAGGACTGGGGAAAAACTTGGACAAGCTCAGTGGTTTCCTTAAAATATCCTGGTGACAACTATCTGTTCCGGAGTCCCATTCCCCAGCAGCCTTACATTACAGAGCTCAGCAGCATGTATTAAATTGTTCAGGCAGTGTTTCTGGAAGCCAAGGCACAATAAGCAAACTCGAATTCCACAACCTATCTGCCTGTAAATAGAAGAATGTTCCCAGCATAAACTGTATCAGTGCCACACTGATCAGGGCTCCACTGCTTAAAAGAAGAGATTAACACAGCCCAATCCTAGATATGTCTGGCAAGAAGAAAGCCTTGATGTAGAAAGTAGAGCTTACTCCTAAGTACACATTTGATTTTAGCATTTGTCTCGCCTACAACAGCAGTGCTACTTCCAATATTTACCACAGGAAAATTGGGCCAAGAATCCTAATGTACAACATTAATCATATTTTGCACTGCGAAGCCTAATATTCAAAGAGCACATCTGTAAAACCATTAATACTGCTACTAATGTACTCTGCAGTCCACAAGGCCACCAAAGGACAGTGTGAGAAGTAGATAAATGGCCTTCATTTTATGTATTTTCACAGGGAATGTGGAAGCCCTGACTTTTCTGTCAAATCAGTTCAGGGAGATAGTAGCTAACAAAAAATGCATTTGGGTGACTTTTTTAAAAAAAACAACAACAAGTTTTTAAAAATATATCACACTGATAAGGTCATTTTAAATTTTACTCTTAGCTTTGAAATAGATGCTGCAAGTTTTACATTATTTGCTGTTCTAGTATTTTGAACTACAGAAACTGTTTCTTGGATGTTACTGTGAGCTGCTTGAATGTCCAGCAGACCCGGGGGCACATACATTCGAAAAATTAAGTAAATATTTCAGTATTCACAAATAACCTACTTTAACCATTTTATATTCTAAACACACATATATGCACACAAACACACACACACACACATTTATACTTACTCTTCCTCTGTCACAATGTATCCATATTCATCCTCTTTAGAAGGCTTGGCATCCAGCTGAAGGCCTTCTCCCAATTTTTTTTGAGTTTCTTCATAGACACTTTTATCCTGAATCAAAGTACTCTTAATCCAGTGATGAAGCTCAGACAGTTCTTTAGAGTTAGGTTCCGACTCAGCTTTCTTTTCAGCTATCAACTCCCTCGAGAATGTTTCGCTCTTCACATTTTCAACCCCAACCGTCACCTCCTCAGAGGAAGAGGAGGAGAGATCTAAATCCTCCGACTTCTTCATTTCTGTTTTAAAAGATTCTTTGGACATAGGCTCCTTAAGAAGATTTTCAGTTGTGATATCCTCATTCAGGAAATCAAGTAGTTTTTTACTCAAATGGTTCTCCTATATTACAAAAAAACAAAAACAGTGTCATTCATAACAATTTTGAACATGCATTAATGGGGCATCTATGTGAACAAGGGCACAAAATTAATAGAATCCTGAAGCTATACTAAGTACATGAGTAGACACTGTTGTCCACTTATGAAAGATGAAAACTAGAAATCACTTTAGCCTGGGGTGCAACTTTTGACAGCTCTTAGATTTCACCGTAGAAAATGTTGCCTGTATTTTCCCCGAAACTGCTTTTCTTTTCTTAAATTTGACTGATCTCAAGGTGCCTCATCTTTTGGAAGCACTGAAGTATGTCTAAACCTAAAGCACTATCATTAATTTCTTTTTGTCCAGCCTTATGTTACACGAAGGAACCCTAGACATCCCTGTTTGACTCAGTTCAAGTCTTCCTGCTGACAGTGGCATGAGTCCACTAAGTCTTTCCACCAAGTTATGATTTCAAATTCTGGGTCTTTCAAATCAGCTAGGCTTGAGATGTAGAAACAGCCCCATCACTTAGTCTAAATTCTTAACTCTTTGGAGGGTGGAACTGTCTAAGACCAAATTCTGGATTTTTCTTCTGCTTTACACTTCAGAAACATGATTTGAAATTCAATTAAAATCTGCTGTGTAGTTCCATTCCCGTGCACCTTGTTATGTGGTGTTAAGAGCAGCACAGTAGGGACGCGGGTGGCACTGTGGTCTGAACCACTGAGGCTCTTGGGCTTCCCAATCGGAAGGTTGGCGGTTCGAATCCCCACCAACGGGAGTGAGCTCCCATTGCTTTGTCCCAGGTGCTGCCAACCTAGCCGTTCGAAAGCACGCCAGTGCAAGTAGATAAATAGGTACCACTGTGACAGGAAAGTAAATGGCATTTCCAGGCGCTCTGGCTTACATCACGGTGTCCCATTGTGCCAGAAGCAGTTTAATCATGCTGGCCACAGGACTTGGAAAGCTGTGGACAAACACAAGCTCCCTCAGCCTGAAGTGAGATGAGTGCCGCAACACCATAGTTGCCTTTCATTGGACTTAACCTTCCAGGGGTCCTTTACCTTTACCATAAGAGCAGCACAGAAAGCCTGGCCCTACTCACACAAGCTGTAACTGGGTCCCAAATCATTTCCTGCATTACTGTAAAACTGTGTAACCAAGACCAGGTCTTTCTCCTCCTTCATTTCAAGCCCCATACACCTTAATTTTTCATGCATGGAAATCTTAAGTTAAGGGATGCCTGGAAGAAATCCAAGACCCAATAAACTCTTCTGGGAAGGTTCACACCCCTTTTCTGTAAAATCAAGGGCACACACCATACCTTCAATAAAGGTGTCTTCAGCTCACATGAACCAAAGCTGGATTTTAAACAATGTTATTACTGTTTAGCTGTAGTGGTTATTGTGGTGGCACCTGTACTATGGAACTCCCTGCCTATTGACATTAGGCAGGTACCATCACTGCATTCTTTTAGATGTCTGCTGAAAACATTTATGCTTTGGTGGGCCTATCCAGATGCATGATTTGGTTATATTTGCTTCAGATGTTTTATTCTGCTTTATTGTTTTTTAAAAAAAACATTTTAAACATTTTATTGTTTTTAGATACCTTATATGTTTTAATTGGTTTTTTTAAAAAAAATAAAAATGTGTTTTAGGCGCATCCAATATGTGCGCGGCTGTACACACGTACTTTGCGCCAAACCCAGAAGCGACCTGAAAATGTCATAAAGTTGTCACAAAAAGGTGTGGAACAGGGCAGGGATGCCTTATGTTTTTGTCACCCATGGGCAGGATATAAATTTAATTAAGAAACAAACTAGCAAATTAGCTGAGGCATCTATAGCACACGTGTATCATGCGGTTTTTAGAGGTGAATGAAAATGCTACTCTGAATTTTGCTGGTGCATTCACAGGTGGTGAATTGGAGGGGGTGGCATTCACTGATTTTGGGGAGTAAAGGAGCAATACTGGTGAGTGACAAAACAAAAACACACACACACACACACACCGCTATCTGCTGCTAATGCCCCCACTCCCACTGTCTGAAATCCACTGATGGTTGGAAGTGCACCTCCGTCTGTGTGCCATTGTTGTCACTGTGTTATGAACTGAACCTCAATTATTTTTATTACATTATATTTAGCATATCTTGTATGACGTGCATTTGTTGTCGATATTTATATTTAAACATGCAAGTTACCTCATTTTTAGTCCTGGCATCTTCATTCTGTGCCCCTTCATCTGTGGGAACATTGAACAAGCATGTGTTGTGGGACAATATAGAACATTGTGTGTATAATGCAGACACTGCTGCACTGGCTTTGCTTTTCTATAGATTGTGGCGTTATTTACTGTACATTAAACATTAAGATGTTGCCGCTGAAAGGCGAAAGTAAAAGCATAGATCAGGTTTGTCACTTTGACTCCATTTGGACAGCTTGCTAATGGAAGATCAATGGAAGCAGTACTGTAAGAGTGCATTATATTAATTAGTTCAATAGTATGGCTGACGAATTTACCTCTGTTTACCAGTGCCTTAAAAAAAAAAATCAATACCATGTCTTTTGCTAGCATAGAAATAATGGCTACAGTAATGAATGCGGAATGGCAACAGATTTACGTTTCAGGCACTTTTTAGGGGGAAAAATGGATTTCATGTGCTCATCTAACCCTTTATTTTAATAAAGTAGGCACTTCAAAATAATGGTTTCTGGGTTATTGTGACTACTCAGAGGTAAATACGGGATACCGAATTGCCTTTTTTAGGATAGGAACAGGAAGCCTTTGTGAGGCTTATAAGCATGATAAACAGAGATTTCATGCATCTCTCACATGAGTCACAAAATGACCTAACAATGGACCTGTCCACATCTCATTTTTATCCACAGCAATAAACTCAGACACTTCTAACTGATCCACATGTAAAGCAATGTGCCGTTTGCATGTTTCCTGCCACATGCATCTGCATGCACCTATTTGATCAATGAACACGAGGCGCTGTAAAGCTTAGTGAGAGGACTAAACACCTGTGTGAGAGTGGGACGAGGAAACTAAATTCAGAAACACAGGCCACTCTAACTGATTGGCACATGCTTTTTTAAAAATCAGGCCTCAAAACTATGAGTTCTCCAAAACAAATTAGTACCATGTCTGCCCTACTTTTCCTGAATGGGTCATAAAATCATAGAATGGTAGAGTTGGAAGGGACCATGAGGGTAATCTAGTCCAACCCCCTGCAACCTATACTGATGGCTAATTATTTTAGTAGGTCACTTAAATGCAGTGCCTGTTTCACAAGCAGTGCCGGATTTACGTATAAGCTAAACAAGCTATAGCTTAGGGCCCCACTCTCTTGTCCCCCCCCCCCCGAAAAATATACTTCTTAATTGTATTTCATATCAACAATTACTTTGATAAAATACATATTTTGTTATGTGCAAATGGTTTTAGATACCTATTAGGTCCATAAATTGCCATATAGCATATATTCAACACAAAAAAAAAACAGTGACAATTTGTTGTTGACAAAGGACAGCTGGACATATAAAGGGCCCCATTACCTTCAGTAGCTTAGGGCCTCATCAAACCTAAGTCCGGCCCTGTTCACGAGGTGCATCTAAATTGTTTACAACAGTGCTATCAGTTAACCAAGTGAACAATTAAGCCTCATAAAAATGCAGCTGTATCTTAAGGTGGCAGTGGCAGAATGAGTTAATTGCATCAGGTCGTTGCTTAGGACAAGGGTGGGCAACACACAGGACTCCAAAGCCCAGGAAGCCCCAGTCACCTTTTCCTACAATCAGCCATCAGCTGGGTGTCCAGGAAGAGTGTACTGTTCCCACACTTCTAATAGCAACAGTAATATCGTGTAAATAGGAAACACTGGGGAGCAGGCTTTAACCTATCCCCCACAGTACTCCCAATGCAAGGATGTTCACTGCCCTTATGTTGATAATAGCTGCATAGAGACAGCAGTTTGCAATTTTAATGGGGAGGTAGATGTGTGGGAATTACATTCCCCAAACAACTATCTCCTCCTTTAAATCATGGAGCAACCTTCACTCACCTAATTGCCCACAGCAAGTTGGGATTGAGTGAATAGCACCCATCCCACCCTCTGAACAAAATATAATCATGGCAGTAGGAAAGGGAAGCTACATGAACGGCCCTACTATTGGGCTAAGTGGCATAATCGCCTCATGGAACAGATGCTGTGGGGCAGCAGTGGAACCCCCCTGGGTGTTCCTCCTAACCCCCTGCCCCTGGGACCAGTCTCATCTACTGGAGGACAGAATTGTGGGTTACACAACATGTCCCCATCCCCTAAACTAGCTTGCTGTCGTATTGGCTGCTGTCCTGTCACTAGTGCTGAAGTAAGATTCAGCAGCCAAGTTGTTTGACTTCAGTATGTGGAACGTGCCAGGGAGGAACCATCTTGTCCACCTCAGGCAGCAAAATATATTGGTCTGGGAAGCTAACAGTAAGGCAATGATAAGTGGAGGGGAGCTCGCAAGCAGCAGGGAGAATAGGGCAGTGAGCCGGCAGTGGGACGGGTGAGCAGGTAAGTTCCTCCTCTTTGCATCTTTGTGCATGGCTGTTTTAAGACTGAATTCCTTCAGAAAGGAAAGGAAAGCTGCCATGGTGGATATAGTACCTTGTAAAGGGTAACCGGCTCTCATTAATCCCATCTCATAATCATCTTTTTCTTCGGCATCCACTCTCTTCTCTTCTGTCTCTCCTCCAACCTTCCCAGCGGCATTCTTCTTTTCTTCATCTACATCAACAGCCTGAATGGCATCAGCAATGATATCTGCCATCTCGTCCAGCTCTAGCGGGCTCAACTTATCTACATCCACATGATGTTTCTTCAGGTCCCTCAGAACGTCCTGAATAAATATTTCTTAGGAAGGGAGGGAGGGAAGGAGGAGAAACTTGATTACTTATGAAAAGTCTGATGGTATGTGCAAGGAAAAGAAAAACAAAGCATTGTAGTCTCTGCTCCAGTCCTCAGTAGGAGCTATTTAATTATCTATGAAGTCTTGACTACATTATTCTGTGCTAATCTGTATTCATAAATATAGCCTTGGAAATGTTTTTTCTCTCTCCTCTTATTCAAATGTGTTTATTGAATAGTTTCAATGTTACTAATTCATGGGATTATCTTCTTATAGGAATCAGTAATTAGATCACTTTTCTCACTGGACATGCCTTGCCCTACTGAAACAATTGATTTGGGATAAATTAGTGGCAAAACTTTTCCCAGACCAATATGGTTTATTCAGGAATGCCTGTATCCCTAGGACAAAAATGTATTTATTTTATCACATTAGTGGTCTCTCCCTCCCCTCCCCATTACAAACCCTATATCAAGACTTCCTAACAAAATCAACTTATGCTGTACTAAAGCTGCTTAACTATAGAAATAAATTATGATTACACTCAGTCAACCATAATGTAGTTTTTGCAGAGTAAAGATAGAGGGCACATCAATATAATTACATATAAGAAACATGCAGTCTGCTGAAAAAAGAAAAGGACCAGAGCTATTTTTCTACTAGGTATCCACAAAAGAAGGAGGGACTTTAAATAAATCACCACCACTGAATTATGAAGCAGCAATATCAATTTGACTTACCCAGTCACGTAAAGGGCTTAACTGGGGTGTTAAATGGGGAGATCTCAAGCGTGTCATGGCCCATCCCTATAAAGTCTATCCAATACTGGCCATGAAACAGAGGGCTCTCATCGGAATCCCACATCTTATCATTCTACCCAACACAAATTCCCAGGAGGAGCTTCCCACAGACCTACCGTACCTGCCAACCTCCAAACAGGCAGGTGGTTCAGACATCTACAATGAACCAATCAAAATGCAAGGTGCACAAAATTGTCTTGAAACTCTCCGCTCCCTAAGAAGTTCCCAACTTGAAGAGACAAGGAGCACAACAAGGAGCAGCTCAGAGGAGATTGCCATGTTTTAAAACTGTCATGGACTGGCTGGATGTGGAGGCGTGGGAGGGGGGGGAGAGGCACCAGCCAAGGAATCCCCAGGGGAAGAAGGTTTAGAGCCAGGGGATTGGTGGGGGGGACGAAGATGAGTCGTCAGAGGGGGAAGGAGCAGACAGGGAGGAGGAGGTGTCAGAAGCAGAAGAGGTAACAGGGTTTAGTGAACAGGAAGAAGCTGCAGCAGAGCACAATTCAGACTCTGATCAGAATCCAGGGAGTCTCCCTCTCCTGCTGTGACCAGCTCTCCTCCCTTCTGGACTCCTAGAACACACAGGGAAATGAAGAAATGAGAAACAGAAATCGTGCTCCGGTGGCGGTGGGAGGCCCCATTAGCTAAAGTGGTATCTCAGGTTAAGAATGGACCTCCAGAACGAATTAAGTTCTTAACCCGAGGTACCACTGTAGAGGGTTGTTGTGCACAAATGAAGCCTGAGACTGCGTGGGAAACACCCTGGAAAGGAGGAGTCCCAGGAAGTCCTTGCAACTGCTTCATCGTGGTAAGACCTCCTGAAAACCACTAGGCCGAGCTGTGGTTTGTTTCCTTGAATAAAGCGTTAACTTCACTGACCTCAGTATTGCTTTGTTGGTGACCTATGCCTGACTCCCAGCCCTGACAAAACTTCCTATAATTTCAGTTTAAGCCCTACAGTTTTCAGCCTCCAACATGCTTGCCCCGATTATATTTGGAGCCATATTGCTGCTGCCAACAGAATTCGCACATACAGATATCCCAGGTGCTGCTCACTGTGGTACTTGCTAAATGACCATTCAGCATTGACCCAACTTCTCACTTCCAGATAGCCAACTGCTTGGTGGGGCTGACCTGTCTTGTATATGCAGGTTCCTGCCTGGCTGGAAAGGACAGTATTTTTGTTGTTGAAATATAATTTAATATCTAATGATATATCCATGCTAATTCACATTTATAATAATAATAATTATTTATATTTTTATGACCCAATCTTCATCAATGTCAGGAAATAAATATGTCTTTTAACACAAGAACCCTGATCTCATTTGTTTATGCTACAAAACGAAATGTAAATAAATGTTTTCTGAACTATATTGGATCTTCTGTCTGTTGAAATGAGAGTTATAGCTGCGTTTTGTTCTGATGTATGTCAGATGTGGACAGAGTAAAGGAAATGAGTTTATCAATGACCCCAAAGAACATAAATGGAATATGACATCTGAGGCAAGATGATTTCTACAAAGAAAATCAAACAACAGACTTCTAAACGTGTTATTAACAGATGTTTTCAAAGGAGAAAATATTAAAAGATATTGGAGATGAAAAATACATTAAGTAAACAAAAGTAAATGGAGGAATCTGAAAAGAGATAGCCAACAGTGCCAAACTATAGGTAATAGACTGAGAACATTTTCACCCAGTCAGAATGAAAAGTAACCTATTGTTACTTGTTACGTAAATAAGTCTGCATGAGCTTGGGGTGGTCACTAACTCCACACCCCTCCTCTTTTGTGAAATGAGAAGATGACACACAAATTATTTTTAAAAAGCATATCCACTCCCACTTTTGAACTTTAAAAAAAAATCTTTAAAATTGTTGTTTTTCATTGGTTTATTCCTTTTGTAAACCACTTGGAGGTTTTTTTGTCAAGCAGTATATAAATATTAGGAAACAAACAAACAAACAAACAAATAAATAGCTGAACATAAGATAGCTGAGTTCATTTCTGGGATTCATAGTGCCCCTTATATCATTCAAGGGGCTTTGTGCCATGTTATTTTTAAAAAAATGCTTTAAAAATGACTATAATGAGCCCTATTCATTTGAGACATGGTGGGATAACATTTAAATGAATGAAACATTTACATTAACAGCCATAATTACATACTTCTATATAAAAGCACCCCGTGGTGCAATCAAGCTTGCAAATATATTCACAGAAGTTAATGACCCACAAGCCCAAACTTATCTACTTCAGTCATCTGTGGCCTAAATGCTGTGGGGCAAGTTGAAAGAACTGTATTTTGCAAAACGTCTGTAACTGGTCAGAAGCAACCTTTTCTTTTCTTTACTTGACTTGGGCGAGCTGCTATTTGCAAGTCTGGGGTAAATTCTGTTGAAAAACCCAAGTGGGTCGTGCCATGAGAAACCCCATGGTGGACAAATGCTTTTTGCCCAGAAGTGGAAGGGAGAGAAAGTCCCAACCAAGGAAAAGTGCGTAACCAAGATCATGGATGGACTATGCCAAAATGACGAAGATGACCGTGAAGAGCAGACAACAAGATGATAATTTTTTTAGTAAAGAGTGGGGGAAATGTATAGAGTACAGTATCGTAAAGATCACTGTAGATATTTAAAAAGGTTAGCAGGATTGTTATAACACTTATAATGCAATAAGACTATAGTTAAAAAAGGATACAAAATGAATTTGAAAAATGTAATTAGATGCAACAGAAACAATAGATAAATACTGGAATGGCATAGTGGGGTAGGGGAGCTAAAAATAATGCCAATATATTTCACATCTGGCAACCAATGCACCCCTTTGGTTTCAGATAGTATATGGGTAGATGAGTCTAAAACACCCAGAATGCAAATTCTCATGGCCCTGTAGCAGCTATGGTGGCTCATTTACCAGAACTAATGTATTTAGCGTTAACTCTAGAAGTGTATACTTGGTTCTGATCAAACATAAGAAACACCTGCTGGATCAGGCCAATGGCCCGTCTAGTCCAGCATCCTGTTCTCACAGTGGCCAACAAGGATTTGTCTGTTCTATCCATTAAGGTCTGGAGGCAAGCAGATTTCAGGTCAATAGGCAAGTTGGGAAACAGACAGGAGAGCAGTCAGGTACACAGGCCATCAAAGCAGCCAGCAGGTAAGTGGGAATGGATGACTGGAGAGCAGCTCATTCCGCACCTTAGTGTCAGGTTCCTCAGACTGAAGAGCTTCTAATCTTGGAATTAGAAGGAGTATTAGGGTAATCTTGCCTTTATGGAGCTGGTAGCTGAAATGCCACCATCTCGCCATTGGCAGTGGTGGTGTTTAAGCAAAGCAGAGAGCATACCTGAAGGAGCGTCTCCACCCCCATTGTTCAGCCTGGATACTGGGGTCCACCTCCAAGGCTCTTCTTGTGGTTCCTTCACTGCGAGAAGCAAAGTTACAGAGGGCCTTCTCGGCAGTGACACCCTCTCCGTGGAACGCCCTCTCATCAGATGTCAAGCAGAACTACAAAACTTTTAGAAGACATCTGAAGGCAGTCCTGTGCATATGTGCTGGAAGCCGCCCAGAGTGGCTGGGGAAACCCAGCCAGATGGATGGTGTATTATTATTATTATTATTATTATTATTATTATTATTATTATTATTATTACCAGGTGCTCCCCCCAATGGGAAGCTACCACAATGCCACAGAGATTAGGTCCTGAGGACCACAGACCCCAGTTTGAGATTCTTAGATATTTACATAGCCTATCTTAAATGCCTATAGTGTACAATTGTACAGGTCAATTATGAGTTCAGTATAAGTTTATGAGCTCATGTAATTTTAATATTGCTGTCTGGTGGGCTTTCCCCTCCCTCCCTGCAAATTGGGTTCAATCCAGCGAAAACCTAGACTGCTGAATAAAAAAACAAAACCCTGTTGATAAAACCTTTCCATTTCAGTTTCATTTGTTTTCAACTCATTTTCTTTTCTTTCATTCTATCGTGTCTTATCTCCCCGGTTCCCTTCCCTAGGTTTCACAGTCTATAGGAAAGCACAGTCGTAATCTCAAGCAGAATGAAAATAAGGGGGAAAGAAATTCAACAGGAGAAAATGAATGGCCAGCAGCCCTACTCCACAGCCCACTGAAAGACATTTGGCAGGTCTTTCTGGTTCATTAAATAAAGCAAAGATAGAGAAATGGTCTGCATTCTGTGAAGTGTGTTGTTTCTCACACTGGGCAGTCACTAGGATGCTAGGAATACCTCCTGAAGATAAGCTTCTTGTTAGAGGAGACTGACATCTTAAGGAAAACTAAGCTGAAAATACGAAGCATTGCTATTGCCTGACAACTACTGAAGATAGAAGCCAAGAGCAATCCCAGGGACAATTTGAAAAACATGGCATAAGTATATTGGAAGATTCATTAGAAAATGTTTCACTGTTGGCAACAAGCTAAGAAAACACTTGGTTTGTGAACAGATATTAAAGAGAAAGAAACTATTTGGAGGGTGGGAATGCCTTTCTTAAATGGTCAACATTGTACTGTACCTAAACATGGTGAAATGTTGCTCTACAACAGGCATCCCCAAACTTCAGCCCTCCAGATGTTTTGGACTACAATTCCCATCATCCCTGGCCACTGGTCCTGTTAGCTAGGGATCATGGGAGATGTAGGCCAAAACATCTGGAGGGCTGTAGTTTGGGGATGCCTGCTCTACAATGTTATGCCTGTGGAAGCCAAACTGTTAAAATCCAATGCATTTTGCAGCATATTGTTCCCTGTAAGTTTTAAGTACTGGTATTTCTTCTCTGTAGATTCCTGCTAAGAAAGGGGAAATAGGGCAGTGCATGATAATGAAATCAGCATGGACCTAGTTTGCTCTAGCAGCAGTCCTATTCCAGATACGTGCAGGGCCACCTGGACTTGCATTTACATTAAAATTTGTGTTTTTTTGAAACCTATTATCAGGCAGCTGCCTCACCATGAACCCTGTCACTCCGGGGGTGCACACACTGGGCTCTCTTCTGTCTAAATAGCAACACTTCAATAGTGTATGGGTTTGGGGAGCAAAAGAAAAACATGAAGGAGAAGACTGTGAGAAACAATATGTAAAAACGTGGTATGTTTAATGCTTCAGGCTTATACAAAGGGAGGATCCTGGCCAATGGTCAGCAGTGATGGGAGCTGTCATCCAAAACACCTGGAGAGAACCAGCCTGGCAAAGATTGCTCTACACACCAACACTACCTACCCCACATTAATAGAAAACTCCACCTAACACTGCATATACCTCCCCAGGAGGGCTGTCAATAGTTACCTGTCATCATAGCTGCCAAGTTTTGGATTTGAAAATAAGGGATCAGCACCCTCACCTGTGCAGTCTACGATTCTCAGGGACAGTCCATGGCGGGGTAATCCCCCCAGGCCACACCAGGCTACACACTATCATATCATATCATATCATATCATATCATATCATATCATATCATATCATAGGCAGGGCAGAGTCAGCTGGAGGGGAGGTGCTGCGAGACAGTGAAGGAGCCGAAGGGAAAGGAACAGGTTAGCCAAGGCTGTTGCTGCTTGCGACTCCAGCCGCTGCCTTCAGGGCCGTCTTAAGCATATCTGGCGCCGTGGTGCAGAGATCCTTCCAGTGCCCCCCCCCCCGTTTCCCAAAGTTGTGAATCTGCTAGAAAAATGCTCATTTTTTGTGTCTTTAAAAAATATCTGCCTAGCAAATTTGTTGGTCTAAAAGTCAATGTGTATCAAACATTTTCTCAATTGGAGCCACTGTTAGTTTGCTTTCATCTCATTAACACATACTGTATGCTTCAGATACCAGTTAAGAGATTTTGCGTACTATTGGTCAGATAACGTTGTTAACATCAGTAGAATTCACAACAACAAAAATGCTTGCCCTAGCACATTTTTCAGCTACAGACTGTCACTGAAAATAATGCATTGGTCAGTCTGAACCATATCAAGTAAACTATGGAAGTAGCATATCCACAAACTGTGCTAGTACTTTCTTTTCGAGTCTAATTCCATAATGGGTACAATCTGAGGGAGCCACTACTCCCAGCCTGTGAAAAGTGGTGGAACTTGGCTATCAGACATTTTGAAAATGTGATAGTTTACAGTACATTCTTGCAGCCCAATGCCAGGTTCCAGGCATTGCAGTGGGTTGGACTAGATGACCCTTGGGTACCTTCCAACTTTACAATTCTACGATTTAATAAAATGTCCTTACAACATAATGCAATTTAGTCCCATATGATTATGCAATTACTGTAATTTCACATTGACTTCTCTGCACAACCTTCACAGAACTTGTGTGCATTGCAGCGGATTATGGGGAGTGATTTATTGCTTATAAAAGGTGCACTGTTCAGACCTGCTCAATCTCACCATCACGGACTAGTAGTCTGAACTGAATCACATGCTTCCCCTCCCCTGTAGCTGTGCATTGGATGCGACAATCAATGGTAGAGAGGGGACATGCCAAGATTGACCTTCTCATTGACAAATCCCTTGATAAACTTCTAAGGAATCCCGGTAGATGAAACTACTGGTCTAGACCAGACATAGGAAAACTTGGCCGTCCAGGTGTTTTGGGACTACAACTCCCATAATCCCTGACCACCGGTCCTGTTAGGTAGGGATGATGGGAGTTGTAGTCCCAAAACATCTGGACGGCCAAGTTTGCCTATGCCTGGTCTAGAACAATAGGTGAGCACTCATATGGAGATGAAATGGATCCCTTACCATCTACTGGAGTTAGAGGGGCCTTCGTATCACTCTGGACAGAACCAGGTACCAGTCCAGATCCAGGTCTCCTTATGAATGGTGGCCTCATCTCAATATCTCCTGGTTTCTCTTTCAACCTTGTTCCATCAAGATGGTCAGTCTGAGGAGGCTTGAGCCGATGGGTATAGGGGGGAGACACTTTAGTCCTGCCAACAGGAGAACTTCCGTCAAGATTTTTTGCCGCAACTTTCTGAGAGATATATGCATTTAGTGCCGCCAACAGAGCCTTTCTGTCAAATCCGTCATCCGGTTTTAGTAGGAATTTATCTCCCTGTGGTTGGCTGAAGGATCTCACTGGGATGTTTTCAGTATATTTTGAATGGGCTGCTGCTGAATGGGTTAAAGCAGGAGCTTTTCCTTTGGAGTTCTGCACCATGTAGTTGATGATGGTGTCAGGCGGGACGTTATCAACCTAGAAGGAAAAGGAAAGTTGTATTAGAATCGGTCTTATGCTAACCCCTTCTAATTAGCCAACATGGGAACTCCATAAGAATACATAACGGTGTGTTTCCTGCTTTAACTTCATGTTTAAGCAGGGTGGGAGGTAGCCCACATTCTCTGTGCAAAAGGGCTGGATTCTGAAACATATATTAATTATGATGCACATTTACCTGGGTCTGTTTATTTTTTATAAAGAGATAGGCTGTGCGCAAACTCATGCTTACATGGTATGCCTTAAACTCCCTGCTGGATTGGGAAGCCGATGATTATTTGTTTCATTCATTTAACAAAATGTATACACTACTTGGTTGTAATAAAACCCTTAAGCAGTTTACAAGAAATATTAAAATTATCATTTTAAAAAGTTCAAAACAATTAAGTATTTAAAAAATAATTTTTATTAACAATAACAAAGATGATATCTCATCAACGCCCACATGTCCTGCTAAGCTCGCCTAAACAAAAATGATTTAAGCAGGTGCCAAGAAGAGTGCCTCATTGATGTCAATAGGCAGGGAGTTCCAAAAATGCAGGTGCTTCCACACTAAAAGATCGATTTCTCACAACTGAGGGCTATTAGCACCTGTAGCAGTACCAGTTCTGCAGATCGAAGCATTCAAGTGGGCAAACATGGGATAGGGAGATCCCACAAGTACACACAACATTTAGTTGGCCAGTCGAAGCTGTTTCTGGGGTGTGGACACTGACACAGGGACTGGACAGAGGAGGAATGGTGGAGACCCCTCCTCCCCAGCCTGAACCTTGCAGAGAAGAGAAAGACAGTATAGCTCAGAGGCAGTACAGCTCAGAGGCAGATGAGGGGCAAAGTTGGGAGCTAATGGGAGACACATTATCACTAGAAAGCATTCCAGACCCCACTTCTTCCAGAACCCGATGAGCATTGGAAGTAGGAGAGCAAAGAACTTGAAGACAAATGGCCCTAAGCAGCCACCGTAAGGTGGGTGGTGCTGTTGGCGACTGAGGAAAGAAGGGGTGTGTGTGGAGATTACTCAGAGCAACACCATTACTCCAAAAGGCTGCAATAAAAGACATTGGTAAAAACTTGTCTATTCCTGGCAGTCTACCATGGGGGGGGGGGGATGGATCGGATTCCCTAGTGCCTGCCACATGCTGGCAGCTTCTAGGAGATTTCACCCCCCAGAGGTGCACTCTATTGTCTCTTGAGACAGATGGATGCCAACAACAAGACAACATTAGATACAATCTACACCCACCTTGCAATTTGAGAAATGCTGAATTTTGATGAATTCCCCCACCCCACCCCCCAAAAAACCCCAGCTTCAATTTAATAAGCCTTATGGAGACATCTGGGGCCCTTTCCCTGCCCACTGGTACGGACAGACAGCAGATTACTTGGAAACACACCCAACCTTGATGTGTTTGATCCAACCTAGTGATGTGTACAATGACGTGCAAATGCAATTTGAAACACAGTGGGCGGAAATGACCTTGCTGCATTTTAGGCCGATAATGTGTACACAGCCACACTTGCAGAGGAACTGAGCGCCCGTGGGATGCTATGAAACTGAACAGGAGGAAAACTGGTCCTCATCTTAGTTGCACAGCTCAGTTGCACAGCTCAGTTATGCAGTGCAAAGCTTCCTGATGAAATCGAAAAGCACGCATACCAACACGGAATCCTAATATCAGAGACATTTGTCCCCCTGCACCAGTGCTAGGAACCTTATGCCAAAGAGTATTTCTACTGCCTTATTATACTGAGCAAGTTGCCAGGGAATTGGCATTCATGCAAAGCATCCTGTGAGCTATTATTATGATAATGATAAACCATAAATGGCTTAAGATAATAACCTATTCTTCTCAAGCCTTTTAAGATTCATAACTCCTTTATCTGTATCCACAATTGTTGTTCAACAATTGGATGTTACTGTACGTCCATAAAATAAGGGAGAAATAAACTGAATCAAGGTGCTACTTATGCTGTACATTGAATGTGAGCAAAGTGATGTGGAAATGTGCAAAGACAAAGAGGCATTCATATGTTGTTGTTTTTTACAAATGCAAAATAGTTATTGAAGTCTAAAGAACAGAGGTCGCCCAAGGAGCAACACGCGGTGTTGCACATGCACAACTGAAGCTTTCTCCCCCAGGCCCATGAAACTCCTTGCTCCCCCACCTAGGCTCCTGAAAGTCAGGGACCCCCTATAATGCCTGGTTGTGGGGAAAGGAAAATCACTGTCCTCTCTACCTGTAAGCAGTCTTTGGATGTCAACATTGTACTCTGAAAGCACAACCATATTCAAACAGTCAACAAAGTAACGAAGACCCTTCCCTTCATACAAACCTTACGAGATAGTTTGCAAAAAGTTTGACCCAGATAATCAAAGGTGGCTTTTTTAATATAAAAAAAAACCCACAGCTACTCGAAAAGTGCCTGAACACTCTCAAATATTGAAGAGGATTTGCGATTTCCCTGAGTCTCCTGTAAACAAACAAGCCCATTAAGAAGAAGAACACAGACACTTCAAGCAGCCTTATACAAATTGGGTACAAGTGTCAATCGCAGGCTAAGCTGGTATCAGGAGAGGACCAGCAGTCTCTCAGCAGCTTGACAGGTCACAACAGTGGCAGACTGGGATGCTCTTTGAAAATTCCTAATTAAAAATATGGCATCAACAGCAGTAAGCCAATTTTGAAAGCACCCTCATTTCTGACAACAAATGTAAAGTCAAAGAGAGAGAGAAAGGCTAGAGCCACATAGAGCCTGAAGTTCCAGTATTAACGTTAAAGCCATCTTTGACCGTGATTCACTATGGGCTACAGACCTGCATTGCCCTGTTCTTTGGCATCTTTGTGGTGGAAGGTCTCTGTACTTTCCATTCGAAAACAAGAGAGGAAAGTTAATTCTATGTTATACTGGAAGTGCCGAGATGGACTGCACTGGATTGTATCCCCTTGACGAAAGTTCACCAGGTCTGATTTTAGTAAAGAACAAAGTCATATGCGGCTAACTTTAGACCAGGAGATAAAATCCAACACAGTCCTTCTGTGTATCTGAAGAAGTGTGCATGCACACGAAAGCTCATTGTTGTTGTTGTTGTTGTTTAGTCGTTTAGTCGTGTCCGACTCTTCGTGACCCCATGGACCATAGCACGCCAGGCACTCCTGTCTTGCACTGCCTCCCGCAATTTGGTCAAACTCATGTTCGTAGCTTCGAGAACACTGTCCAACCATCTTGTCCTCTGTCGTCCCCTTCTCCTAGTGCCCTCAATCTTTCCCAACATCAGGGTCTTTTCCAAGGATTCTTCTCTTCTCATGAGGTGGCCAAAGTATTGGAGCCTGAGCTTCACGATCTGTCCTTCCAGGGAGCACTCAGGGCTGATTTCCTTAAGAATGGATAGGTTTGATCTTCTTGCAGTCCATGGGACTCTCAAGAGTCTCCTCCAGCACCATAATTCAAAAGCATCAATTCTTCGGCGATCAGCCTTCTTTATGGTCCAGCTCTCACTTCCATACATCACTACTGGGAAAACCATAGCTTTAACTATACGGACCTTTGTCGGCAAGGTGATGTCTCTGCTTTTTAAGATGCTGTCTAGGTTTGTCATTGCTTTTCTCCCAAGAAGCAGGCGTCTTTTAATTTCGTGACTGCTGTCACCATCTGCAGTGATCAAGGAGCCCAAGAAAGTAAAATCTCTCACTGCCTCCATTTCTTCCCCTTCTATTTGCCAGGAGGTGATGGGACCAGTGGCCATGATCTTGGTTTTTTTGATGTTGAGCTTCAGACCATATTTTGCGCTCTCCTCTTTCACCCTCATTAAAAGGTTCTTTAATTCCTCCTCGCTTTCTGCCATCAAGGTTGTGTCATCTGCATATCTGAGGTTGTTGATATTTCTTCCGGCAATCTTAATTCCGGCTTGGGATTCATCTAGTCCAGCCTTTCGCATGATGAATTCTGCATATAAGTTAAATAAGCAGGGAGACAATATACAACCTTGTCGTACTCCTTTCCCAATTTTGAACCAATCAGTTGTTCCATACCCAGTTCTAACTGTAGCTTCTTGTCCCACATAGAGATTTCTCAGGAGACAGATGAGGTGATCAGGCACTCCCATTTCTTTAAGAACTTGCCATAGTTTGCTGTGGTCGACACAGTCAAAGGCTTTTGCATAGTCAATGAAGCAGAAGTAGACGTTTTTCTGGAACTCTCTAGCTTTCTCCATAATCCAGCGCATACCAAAATAAAAACTTAGTTGGTCTTTAAGGTGCTACTGAAGGAATTTTTTTATTTTACTACAGTCCTTCTTGGTACTTCTCACCCTTGCTTCATAACAAGTTTCTACAATCTTCATATGGGGGAGAAATTCCTAGAGATAAATGGAACGCAATGGGTCAGGATATGAATGCAAAACAGAAAGGTACTGAAAACCCAGTTAAGACTCTCCACAGGTAAATAATGCAGCGGCAGAATTATGTGATCTTAGAAAATAGCAATCCCGTCACACAACTACTATATCAAATAGCACTAGGATAATTTATTCTATTTTATGTGAAGAGGAGGATGGGGGAGACCCGCTGCATAGAACTTAGCTCTTCCTAATGTATGTTTTTAATCAAAGAATTAATATTGTTTGTGTTACCGCCATTTTATCTGGTCTTTTTATTCCTGCCGAGTACCTCTGGACACTACTAACCTGCCTCATTTAAAAGTAAAATGAGTTTCACAGGGTAATCCCACAGCAGAATAGCTTTTTATTCTTTTTTCCCCTTTTTTGCAAATCTAATTGCTATTAATGACAGGGATTTGTAAATTCACTTTGCTGGCAAAATTAGCTGTATGGCACAGGAAATATCTAGCAAGGGATAAGAGGGCAAAGAAAGAGAGAGCTGGAGGGGGCAGGCTGGGAAAAGCAACAACATGAACATGCATCAAATGAGGTTTGATATTTGAGCCAGAGAGTAATTATATCTGACAACAGTTGAAAAAATGCGGAATAGGCTTTATCACATTGGAACTACTCCATATGTGACTTGTGACTGCAAGCCATACTTCTCTGTTAAATAGTCATGACTTTGCTCAAATACAATTGATTTCAATGGGAACTAAGTGTGCCTAAATGGGTAGCTACCCTGGGGCTGCTTAGTGAGGTGGAGCCACCACCTAATCCAAGTATCTTCTGGCTCTTGCCACTAAGGAGGTAAGATGGGAGCGCAATTTCTTATTTCTTCTTCTTCTTCTTCTTCTTCTTCTTCTTCTTCTTCTTCTTCTTCTTCTTCTTCTTCTTCTTCCTCCTCCTCCTCCTCCTCCTCCTCCTCCTCCTTCTTCCTGTACCAGCTGCAGGCTGGCACAGCAGGAGGGCCTGAACAAGCCCCCTCAACAACTAATGACCCAGCTTAGGATCCAGCAGATCCTTGGCTCACCTTGCTCTGCCCCTGAAAAATCCAATTTTGGAACCCTGTGCTTGCTACCACTGATGGGAATGCCACTGGCAATAGCTCCATAGCAGCCCATGGCTTTGGCTTCTGCAACAGTGGAGCCACCTGCTAATGGAGCCTGGTGAAGGGAGGACACCTCTGCTGTAAGCTTTGATAGTGCATGACACATCAACCTTGCTGAAACCAAGTCGATTTGGATGGGGTCAATGCCAAACGGTAGACTCTCCAAGCATGTCACCTTGAGTTCCATGATGGAATAAAAAGTGATGTGTGGATGTAAAATAAAAGATGCATTGCTCAGGCGAAGGAACTACTGTTTTGTCAGATTTTGTCACGGTCTTTAGATTTTTAAAAACGATTTGTTAACTTTGAGTCATCCCTGTCTCTGCAGAGGACGAGCTTTAAAATTTTTGATTTTAAAGAACAGTTCACTTGACCCGTCGTGGATGGTGCAGGTGACCTAGATAATACAGGATGAACAATAAAAAAACACACACAACCTAACTTAAAGTCAGGTTGACTATGACACACCGCTCACTACGATTTACTTAAGTAACTGACCCTTCAGACAGAAATGTCACAGAAGTGCACATTATTTTATCCTTTGAAGACTCTTAAAATATTAGACTAGCCACATCTAAGAGAGGAAAAATAGTTTTCCAGCGGCCGTCAAACAAAATTATGGTGCACTAGATAAAAACTGTTATTAACAATAGCTGAACCATCTGAAGACTCCACAGACCACTCAAGATAACACACTCCCACCAAAAGTAAGAACGGTTACAAAGATAAGAATTCCTTGACATCAGAGGCTTCTCAGCGAAGGGGCATGCAGGCTCCAAGTCCAGCGTTCTCTGAGAATCCTTGGACAACATGACATGAAAATCTGCTAGACATACCTTTACTACAGGTTAAGAACTGGACACAGGAGAATATCAATTGCATTCCTGCACCTTTCTTTATTTTACTGAACAGCTGCCACAATGGCAAGAACTATACCTCGTACACTTCATGACATGTTCTCCATATCCATAGATACACAGGAAAAAATCCTGATTGCATGAACTGGCCTAAACTAAATTTTAATTAAGATGATCTTCTATTCTCTCTAATTATTTCATGCAAGCTTCGGGGAACGCTGTAACATTAAACAACCAGCAGTCATATTGAGTGATGGCAACAGGGAGATCATTAATATATCATGAAACCACCAGTGGCTTGGCAGAGAAGATGGATCATCGTAGTTAAGGATCTTACGTAACCTTTTCCTGTCTGAGATACGCTGAAGCTTTGAAATAGTTTCAAAATCTACTTCAGAGGAAACCTGCATGAGGAAGGTTGTTAATTAAAACCCTCTAGTTAAAACTGCCACGCTGCATATAGATGATCAAGCAAAAAAATTGGTCCAAAGACTCTCTTCGGATCAAAAATAGTAATAGTTTTGCCTCTGAAGCCTGACTGTGCAGTTGCCACTTGATTGGACAGACTGGAGGCTGAAGGAACAGCCTTTCTGCTGTAAAGTGCATCTTCTGCAAACTGCCTGCTCTATCATGTGGGTTATGGGAAGGAAACCTGGACAAACAAAAGCAGCTGGCTTTCTATGGAGTTCAGTATCTCAAGCTTCATTCTCGACTGGAAAGCCAAAATGGCCCCAAAAGCTTCCCCTGCTATTTTTATAACATCCAAGAATCTCTGCACCACCCAAGCTTTTCTGAATATCAAGGGCCATAAGTTACACGCTGAACTCTTACTCATTGCTGGCTCCTGCCTGGCCATACTTGTGTTTTTTTTAACTGCAAAATATATTTGCTAAGTGAAATGTGCACAGCTCATGCTGGTTACCAAACGCTAGAGAGACATTTTATATAGGACTTACATAATCATTAGAGCAATGTTTCTCAATCAGAGGCAGGGAGGGGTGTATGCAGTTCTCGGGTGGGTGGGTGTCAGTTTCCAAAAAATATGTACTATATGTGTGTGTGTGTGTTAGAATATTAGAATATAAAAGTATGAAGTGTTATGTTGGGAACATGAGAAACGTAAATGATCTTCATGTCATCACAGGTGCACAGAATTTCAGCATTATAATCTGAGTGGCTTTGCATACCATATGACAGCAGTTCATCAAACACAGTGCAGTTAATCAATTGCTTATTTATTTGGGCTGTTAATTTCCATTAATTCTGGGAACTTCAAACACCACATGTTACTGCTATTACATATCAAATAGTGCTCAATTTAAGGCAGGGGATTTTTAGTGTGCAGTTGGGTGCAAATTGTTCATTTGGGGGGACGACACTGTGCATGGGGGGATTGGAAGAAAACTGGACACACTAGGGGTTTGTCTTTATTAATCACTTAAATGACAATGTCAGCCACTATGTAAGCAAATTAGATGAACTTGGCTGCCGTTATGAAACTGCCCAAATCATATTAAAACACCTTGATCTTTTTGGTCAGAACCTCCTTCATCTTTGGGCAAGTAGCACTTAGTAACATCCTTCTAAACACCCTTAAAATACTCCTGGTTTTGCTCCTTAGGTCTCTCTTACTATTCAACTGCAACCATTGCCTAGACAGAAGAACTGCTTTGGCAGGCTTGCTCTCATACTTTCTACCACAACAGATATAGGAACCCCAAAACTGGAAGGGGCTCAGGGCATCATGGAGAATGACCTTCCCCCAAACCCACAACATGAATGCTCATTGCTCACTGTAGCATCAACCACTGAAATGTAGGTGCGAACAACCCACCACAGGTTAAACGCTATAGAAGATGAAAAGAAAAGAAAAAAGTATACGCTAGTCGATTTTTATTTTTATTTTACTTATCTGCAAGGTTATGAAAGATGGCACCGCATTGCCATCAAAATTCATTTCAGTAGAAAGTTGAAAAAGAACTTTTTGTCCAGCCATACCTATTAAGCAACTGATTATAATCCATGTCAGAGGGTGGGTTATGTTCAGTTCATTTTCTGGGGAGGAAAGGGGGAGCTGCATAATTGCAAATTTCAGCCATTTATCACCTCTCAAGACCCTACTACTAATTTAGCCAGGTGGTATCCTGTAAAAATGTAAAGTAAGCCATTACAGTTGAACACCATCTAGGGAACTGCTGCTTGTTAATTAGGTGGCACTTTTAATCAGTACCCTAAGCTAATACTTACCATACTTAGGCTTGCCATTGCACTTTGTCTTCGAAACACTTAACAAAATGTTATCACCGCTCCTCTACATACAGGTAGCTGCTAAATAGTCATACACCAGAGGTGTAGAAGTTAGGTCAGGTAAGTAGGTCAGGGTCTTCTGCTAGATGCCTGGGTGATTTGCAGTAGATCAACAAAGGTTTCTGGCTCCTAATTGTTTAGAAACAACAAGGTGACTTTTCCCACCTAACTGAGGCTGCTGAAATGAAGAAAGCTAAAACGGATGGACTTTTATGTGAAATGATTGTGAGCTCAGTTCAGTTCTGGTCTAGAAAACAAATTTCCAGACTTAGAATGTACTCAGAGGCACCCTGTGTCAGGAACGTGCCCCCCCAGGGAGCAGGGGAAGACTCAGACTCAGAAATTGAGCTAAGTAAACGAGGGAACGACTCTGCAGATTATAGCTGGCTGACAGAGTCAAGAAAGGGCAGTTCGACCCCCTTCCCGGGGAAGACTCTGTTAGCTCTCAAGAAGAGGAAGAGTTGGAAGGCAGCCAGAGCATTGCTAGGCAATCAGCAGGTAAGCAGAGGTCTGAGACTGTGTCAAGTGGAAGTGGGGAGGGCGGAGACCAGCCTCTCAGTCGCCGTTCTAGGAGACTGGATAATATCAGAGGGCAATGGAAGGGCAAGAGGGGAAAGGTGGTAGTTTGGCATCCTTCCTACTGTGGGAGGGGCGAGGATTCAGACTGACCAACTATCGTCAATGCGAGCAAGCCGGAGAGTCCTTACTTCTTATCGGGGCTTGCTTGCCTGCCAGAGATCATTACAGCCTGTTCTTTAATTATAACCAGCAGTGGTCAGTCTGGTGGGGCAGAGCAATCATAGAAGGAGAATCAGTGCCACTGTTTTGCATTAACATTCTAGCCATTGGCCAGAAAACTAATGACTGCTGTGAGATTGCATACACCCCCGGGCCAACCTCCCAGGAAGAATATCACAAAAATTGCGAAATCTAACAGCAAAGAAAAAGAAAAGAACAGGAGGAAACAACAACAACAACAACCACCTTACCTTAAGAGAGGCTTTGTTGCCCCTGATCTTTGAATATAAATTTGGAATTGCAGACTGGGAGAGAATGTCCAGATAGGCAAGGTATTGCTGAGGAGACTTGGCAAAGTTCACATCCTTTTCCAAACCTAAATTCCTGTTGCTATCAGCTTTCTGCTTTGTAGACCTGCAAGTTGAAATAAAGTTAAACAATGTTACTCACATTATAAAATGTGCAGTAGACTCAGAAATTAACCAGCACCTTTGAATATTAAGTATATAGTGCCCAGCAGCATACAACTAATACTTTTGAAAGGTGGAATACATTAGAATATTTGGAAATATCAATGTTTCAGTAAAAAGACACAAGCTCAATAAGATATATTCAGAAATGGTTAATAAGAATGGGTTGGATCAAATTGTGTTTCCCTGCTGACAGAAAGCTCTTTGATCCAACAGAGATTTCCATGAACTGAAAGGAGGGCGTGATTTCCACAGATTCCTTCTTACTCCTGCAATCTGTTGCGCCTCCCTCCATGCTGTTACAAGGGGTCCTCAACCCTCTTGAACAGATCTGGGAGGGGCGCAGGAGCAGCAGACAGAAAGCGGAATCAGCAAAAAGTCGGTCTCTGCTTGTCCACTAACAGAAGCTTCCACTGGATCAAAGAGCTGTGGAAGAACAAACAAGCCTGTTGTTTTTATTTTTACAGTAATAATAATAATAATAATAATAATAATAATAATAATAATAATAATGATTAAGAACAGGTTGAGCTAGAAGTGTTTCCATCACTTTTAATAGTAAGGCTTTGAGCCAAGTATGGGTTCTCTTTGGTCATAATAACAATTAATTTACCTTGTACAATGAAGTAAATGGGGGGGGGGTTGGAATAAAAGGTCTTGTCTGTTTATAGATGCTGCCAAATAAAATCATATTTTGAAGGAATGTGCCACTCGTATGACTGTGATGTCGTAAGTTTAAAAAATAACCCTGAATTGGAGGTGAAATCAGAAAGAACAACATCACAGTCACTTGACTATTACCACATGTCAGTTTCTCTGAGATAGCAATGAACATACGGTAACTTTCTTGAACCAGTTGCTTACGTATAGCATGAAGCTTCTTTCCAGACCAGACCTGAGCAATCACTCATTGAGCAGCTACTAGATCTACAATTAAAACTGTTTACATATAAGATCTGCCCTACCTTTATCAAAAACAGACAAAATACATAGTGAAGGATCCAGGATCACATTTTCACCTGTAAGTGTACAGATTTCTGTATTCACTTTTTTTCTAAAATTCATGAACTTTGGTGCAACTCCACCACATGTGCCAATAAGATCTCTGCTCCCCACTGCCCCGCCAGTACAAGGGAGATCCTGAATTTGTAATGTGCCAAACATGCCAGGTTTTTAATAAATAAATAAATAAGATTTTCATGTCCCATAATTGAGAACATAAAACATTACGATACATAACATGCCTGGGTATTTACCTCTGTGCATCAGGCTCTTCTGATGAGAATGCCTCAGGGTGCCAATCATGAATCTTATGGAGATATGAGACTTCACGGGCAATGACATGCTGTGTATAATCATCTTGCCAGGTAAAACCTGCAAAATAGTTGTGCAGAATACAGTTTTAGAAACTCAGCACTTTGACAGAGCAAAAACAAAACGGGACATTTCAATCTTATGTTACGAAAGCAATTATAACGAACAGAAATTTCAACTTCTGCAAGACTTTTAACAAACTTTCTAATGGTTACAGCCTGATAGGACAACTGCAGATTTCCTTCCCCTGCAAAATCACTGTGGTAATCAGACCTTTCATGTGAAATACCGAAGACTTTTAAAATGATTTCTTCTAAGAAGACAGTGGGTGTTGCGATGAGATTTAAAAGGGAGATTAGACTTAGAATTTTAGTGTTTCTTAGTCACTAGGGACCTATAAACCAGCTTTACTGTATAAACAGTATTTACAGTACTGCTTTGTTACAAAGAAGAGGGTTTTTTTGACAATAAGTGAGTCAAAAATACAAGTCATGCCAAGCTTCAAAACTAAATTGTAGCATATAATGGAAACTGGGTTTTCAAGGATGACTACTATCTCACCAATCTCACAATATATTTTCCATAAACCTTTTCTGTGACCTAATCAGGAAAAGGTAGGCACACCCAGGTATGAATAACACTGATCTAGTGCTAATTATTCTAATGTACAGTGGACTATTATATATGAAGACCAATTCATGTTTTATTTACACTCAACTGTTGCAACAGAGACCTTTAAACAAGGACAAGGTGTCACTGCAAAAGCAAATTCCATCCAATTATGCATTAATTACATGCAGTACTGATCACACAATAATTATACAACTCCAATAATAATTCTTAGATTTGTAAATGTTATGATTAACACTTTTAATTTATGTAGGCTTACCACCTGGAGTTATATGTAATTATTCAGTACAGTGGTGCCTCGCTAGACGAATTGAATTCGTTCTGTGAGTCAATTCATTTTGCGAAAAATTCGTCTAGCAAATCCCATAGGAATGCATTGAATTTTTTTTTTGCCCATAGAAACGCATTAATTGAATTTCAATGCATTCCTATGGGAAACCGCGATTCGCTAGACAATTTTTTCACAAAACGAATTCGTCTCGCGAGGCAACCTCCGCTCAAAAAATCTCTTCGTTAAGCGAAAAATTCGTCTTACAGGGCATTCGTCTAGCGAGGCACCACTGTATCTACGTATGACATCCTGGCAATTATTGACATTCAGCTTCCCCAACCTAATTCCACCTAATGAAATACTATCCACTAATACAGATATGGTTGCGTTGAGAACACATATATGATAACAATTATTACTGTATTAAAACTGCCACCAATCACTTTTAATTGAATTTCAGGTGTATCCCAAATCACTTGGGGATGCATCCTATTCATTGGAACATGTTTCCATTTGATCAAAAGAGCATTCTACATGCTAGACCATCACATGGCAGTTTCATACTATAAGGAGCATGTGCAGAAATTCAGGCAATAAACAAGCATAAAATCAATGGAGGTTTATTTTAGGGACATGAGTTTGTTCTAAAACCATAAAGAATTCATCCAAATTCATTCAACTTCCATATTATTATTATTATTATTATTATTATTATTATTATTATTATTATTCCCTGGCCATCTGGCTGGGTTTCCCCAGCCACTCTGGGCAGCTTACAGTGCATAAATAATTGTAAAACATTAGACATTAAAAATTTCCCGATACAGGGATGCCTTCAGATGTCTTCTAAAAGTCAGATAGTTGTTTATTTCCTTGAAATCTGATGTTAGGGCATTCCATGTTCATATTCAAAATGAATATGAAAAACGAATTTTCATTTCCAAATTAGTTTTACATTGTAATCATTGCCTCGGATTTTGGGTCTAGGAGTCTAGGATTCTTTGTCCAATGGCAAATCTAATGCTCTGGGAAAGGAGGTGGTAGAATGCCTGAGATTTCAATGCCACAAGATGGAAAACACAAAATGTACAAGCAGGAGATGGGTAGCAAAAGACAGGTTGGGTGTCCATAAAAAGGAAGAAAAGAAAGAAAGATAAAATGAAAATGAATACAATTAAAATGAAGGAAAATTAATGTGATTACAGTATGTTTTAAAACATAAAAATTGAAATGAATGTGGTTTTTAAAGAAGGCAAATTGAAAAATTAGACACCCTTAAATTATTTTCTAGAAAATGTGTTTCAGATTAAAGTGTTAATCCATAACTCCTTTTAAAATGCTGTGTTTGGGGATAGGTCACTGTGAGCATATTGGAATGGCTTTTGGAACTACCGTATCTTTAGCACTGTATCTCCAGGATTAATATTTAATATTTGAAAATGCTATAATATTTTTTCTTCAGGGTTTTTTTTTATCCTGCTCTTCCTTTGAAGAGGTTTGTGCCTATTTGTTCATATTTTAACAGTTCTAAGAGGCAGGTTAGGCAGGGAGACAGTGCCTCATCCATATCTTTCTGGTTAAAACAAAGATCTGGTGCAGAACTTCCTAACAACCTATCACTATGCCAGACTGGCTGGCCTCTTGCATTAAGCTGCTCACCCCAATCCAAAACGTCTACAGGAGTCAAAAATCTATGTAAAAGTATTTCAAGGTCAGGCTTGGTAAAGCAGCCTTTTAAAAGTGCACATCTGTATTGCAGCTGTAGGTTCAGAAAAAAAACAGAATATATTTTTGCTTCTGCAAGTCTTTCCAGCTGGATGAAAAGCTGTTCATGTCAAAACCTTTGGACTGGTTTAAAAACTATATTTAAATGCTTTTATGATAACGTTTCCAATTCACCTCGAAACATGTGCAAAAGATGATTCGAAAATTAACAAGGGATAATGATTTTAGTTGCCACACACCAGGTTATTACTGGTAAAAGGATTACTTTTACACTGATTTATAAACTTGTTTCTAAACACACCGGTTCTTTATAGCATACTATTCAACACGTTACATGGGAAAAGTTTCATTGAAAATATAACTAGTAGTGCCTAAAACAATCAACTGCATCCTTTCACTGTTTCATGTTGGAATCTCACCCACACGGTCCGCAATAAAACAGCTCACACAAAAACACTAATACCAAGCTGACAATTGCAATCAAAATGAAGACTGAGAAACAGCAAATGACGCTACTAGGCAATTTCCTGTCCCTTTTGTCTATGCTGCCACACCTACTGGCTTGCTCCTGGCCCACAACTCAATTATAACAATTTAACACCGATGGCTGAGCAGGATCACAGTCGTTCCGTTGTACACATATTATTTCCATGTCACTAATGTGGAACTGTACGGTGGGACACACAACTACCAATTATCTATCCCTGCTGGAGCTCTGCCTACACTGTACATATTTCCAACTGGGAATTCCCACAGATGGGCAATGCAGAACCACATTCTTCCATTGAGGGATCTAGTTAAGACAATGGAGCCGACAAGTTATCACTTGTAGCCAACAAAAATATAAACTGAAATGCTGCATGAATTAAGTAGTGATGCTTGGGGAAGGAAGACTAGTTTGAGGAAGAGAGTGGATTTTGTAAAATTGTTTTTGAGAAGTGCGTACATGCATGTGCACACAAGCACACACACATACATATACACCCCTCACTAGGAAATTAAGTATGAATTCTGCAAGCACCTTGGCAGTCCCAGAAACTACGCATAATTTTTTTTACTCTCTCTCTCTCTCCTCCTCCCTCCAAATCCAAGCACGAAGCAAACACGAAGAGAGAAAATTGTATTACTGCAGCCCAACATTTCTCCCTGTACAGTGGTACCTCTGTTTACAAACGCTTCTGGTTACGAATGCTTCCAGTTACAAGCTCTGTTAATCCGGAAGTAGCTGCTTCTGGTTGTGAACTTTGCCCCAGGTTGGAACGAATTAATTTTGTAACCAGAGGTACCACTGTATCTGTCCTGGTGCCCTTTGTAGTAGAATGCTGGTCAATATTAGTAAGGTAAATGTTATGCTTCAGGTTTGGACTTTAATATGCATAAACCTCCCATTTTCAGACTGAATCCTCAATGTGCCTTGAATTGCAGGTATATCAAATTTCAGCTTTCTGGGTGTATCTTCATTATTTTGAGGTACATTTAATGCCTGGTTTCAAAGGAGAGACTTACACATGTCTCTCCTTCAGACTTTCCTAGCATTCTGAGCATCTTGGACTATGTGTACACCAAATCAGTGCTTTCTGGCTGGCCTAGAAACATCCTAGTGCATTTGGGGGAGAACTTTGAATCTCTCCATTTTGATGAGGTAGTGAACAAATACCTTATGTTCAGACTGGCTCTTAGGAAATGTTTCACATTTTCACAGGTTTGCCCTGCTGGCTTGTGGTTTGTTTAGAAGAGCTAAACCATTACCCCAGGCTTGAAGAATGTGCTAAGCCAAATCATGGCATAGCTCAGAACAGCAGAGCAACAGAATGACCAGGAAGCAGTTGTGATCTTCTCTATAGAAGCCAACAGACGAGTACTTATGCTAAGCCAGAGTTTGACTTAGTGTGATATGTGAACCATGCCAGTGAAGGAAAGGAAGAGGCTCTCTGGACTAGTTCTCTGTGTTGCAGCTGTGTGAAAGATTGTCCTCTGGGATGAAAAAGTTCTGGAGCATCATCTTTTCCATCTTCCCCTTAAGTATTTCTGCCTCCCGCTTCATTCAAGGGCAAAATATGCCTTATTGCTAGGGTGGCGTTTTTTGCTAATCATTGTTCTAAATCACAGCTTGCAACCATGGTTAGAAACATACTAGCAAATGCTGATTTGGGTACCTTTGGCGAGAAAAAAGGTAAAACTAACCCTAGTTGTTCCAGAACTGAAACTGGGCGAAGGAAGCAGGAGCAGCCTACCATTAGGTAAAGTGAGTCAGCTGCTTCAGGCAGCAGATACTGGGGAGTGGGCAAGGATAGAGGTGCTGAAGAACAACTTTGTATTCTACACAGCTTGGCCTGCACCCCCTAGGTTTGCATGCTGCCCCCCAGGTACAGTGGAAGATACTCTCCAATTAACTGGGTTGAAGTAAGATTCAACTACCAGTTGAGTTAAGATCCAGAAAAGAAATTTGAGGCGGAGCACATGATCTGGTTTGCCTCAGATAGCAAGACATATTGGGCCAACCCTGGAGGGGCTTTCTTTACTCCTCTCTTTTAGGTCTGTAGCCATAGCTGCCAAGTTATCCCTTTTTTTAAAGGGATTTTCCATTATGCTGAATAGGCTTCCTCGCGAGAAAAGGGAAAACTTGGCAGCTATGTCTGCAGCTGCAATGTGATGAGCCATAGAGGAAGCATCAGTCTCCAGCCTACAGTACAGTATTAGTCTTTTATTTGCACTTTTATTTGAAGAGGTCCTGATTAGTGACCTGCAAAGACAGTGGAACATGATAGACTTACCAAGTTCCTAAAAGAGTTTACCATTCAAGAACCTTGCCCATAAAAAGCAATTTCCGCACAAAATTATTGCTACTATTATTATTTCATTTATATACTGCTCATATGCCAAAATAGCTCCGAAGCAGTTCACAACTATAAAATCAATGCATAATTAAAATAAAATACACGCAGTAACAAATCCATTGGGGCATTACAATAATTAAGCAGTTCACTTATTTCAAACATGTATGAAATAAGTGGGGTTACGAATAAAATGGCATGAATAAAATGGAAAACTAATTGCTGTGTCCATTGTTTGAGCCCACATATCCCATAACCCAAAATCCACAGTAAAAAATGAACACAATTGTGTATTGCCATTTACCAGTGCACTGCTGTGTCTTCCGCTTCTGTAACAAAATATTACATGTTCCTTTTTACTACATGGCTCCCTTTTTCAAACTGTGCCCTAGGATTAGTTTCAGCATACAGAACGATGATATGTTCCATTTTCTCAATTTTTTTCCTGTGCCCTCCTGCTTCTTCAGCCTACTATTTTATTTCAGTGAGGAAACTCTTCAGTGTGATTCTTGGATATTTGCAGCCTCTATGTCATGTGTGCTGCAAATTGCTAATGCCTCTGTTAGCTGTCAGAATGTCTGCGGAATTGTATGTGATTGGCTTTCTTCTCTTGTTTTCACAACTAACAGGTCAACATATAGATGTGACTTTCCGCAGGCTGCCTTCCCAGATTCCCTAGAGAAGGAGCATTCGCTCTCATTCCCATTCCCCATTTTCAGAGCTTAAGAACAACAAATCAAATGAGGTTCGCATGTTTTAATAGACAACTTGCTCAAAAAAAAAGCATCTCTTTTCTATGTTAGATATTTATCTATGCACCAAAGATAAGGCCTTTCTTGTGGCTGATTTTAGCACCTATCAAAACAAACTAAATTCTCATTGTTTCTAATATTTCCCAGCAGCAATACTTTCATTTTAACCCTCAACACAAGCTGAGGGCTACAATAATAATAATTATGGGGCAGCTACCCATCCTCTATCATAGAGGGCAACTGCTCAGATAAACAGGAATGCTATTTGCACAGGATTACATGGGAAGAGGATTAGCATGCAGGGCACAAAGTCAATCTTGATAACAAGATGTTTTGAATAACCAAGCTGCAGATAATAGGGAATTCTACCGTCTACTGTTAATAGTTCCTTCCAGTTTCCATCAGGCTGCTTTATTTAAGCTCTCCTGTCACTTCGGCATAATATCTGCCGGCTTCATGCGATACGTAATAGAGAAGGCTTCTGCGCAATTTGTCGGCAGTCTTGAGTTACCACTCAGCATAAAATTATCCTAATTCGAAATACTGACCTTTGCATAGCATGTCTTTGCATTCATTTGGGAATGCGAGGGGAAAGTGTGTGCCCTGCTTGAGCCCACTTATTTCCTTGATGGGTGAGCAGCCTTGTGCTCAGCCTGGGGGGGTGAGGGGGAAGCATTTGCACCCTTTGAATAGTAAATGCGTAATGCCTTGATGGGGGCTCTGCAGGCAGCTCTCCAAGTCTTTGATGTAGCACCCGAACGCCAAAATGCCAACCTCGGGGTGTGCCAGAGTTATCAGAAGAGTCAGCAAGAAGTAGGGAGCCCAGCTTATGCTCAGGAATGAGAGCTAGGAAGTGTGCATTATTGCTCAGGCAAACAGAAAACCTCCTTGAATAACCCAGTGGCCAGTGAAGCCAAGTGGGGCCGATCTGGAGCATCTTCACTGCCCAGGACGCTATTCCAAACCACAGTTCTGGTGGCTCCTTAGATGGCCATTGGCACACACAGCTGAGGAGTCTGGTTTCCCTGCCTTTCTTACAGTTTGCTACTCTGTCCCAGCTCCTGAGGCCAAAACACAACCCTGAGGGCGTGAGACAGGGCAATAGCCAACACAGGGATCCAGCAAAGACCGGTGAGCTGCCATTCAGCTGGAAATGACTTGCGGAATATGATTTACTTCCAGGGAAACGGGTCATATGGCTTGGGCCCTGTCTGTGATTCCCCAGCAGAAAATATGTTGTGTGCAATTTCCAGCTGCACAGGCAACCTAGCAGTTCTGTTAGAACCCTTCACCAGCTGCTACCTTGTGCCTCTTCCCCAAGGTAAGTGGGAGTAGCAGCTGGCAGAGGACTGGGGTGGGATGCAGAATCAAAGCAGGAATCTCTGAAGGTGGGCTGTGCTCACCTCAGTTCAGCTCACAGTTGGATGCTTGCATTAGGCACAATGCACACTGCTTTTTTTATTTCTGAAGAATTCCCGGTGTCTTGTGCCAATCATGTGGCCTTGTTTAATGTCCCTCCCCCCTTTTCCTTAAATTCTGTGCAGCTGATTATATGGCAAGTAAGGCACAACCTGTCCCTTTTGGCCTGCTCTGAAAAAGGTTGATTTATTGAGTTATACTAACACTTTGTCAAGAGAGTTCTCCATCTGGTCCCTAGGTAGACACTTAATTTCTGGCTTCTATATTGGTTTTCATTCAACTATCTCCTGCGTTTTCCATTGAGTTTCATTAATAAAATGGAACAGTCTGTAGGTGTTTGAATGGGTTCTTTATCATTTTCATCTAACAGCACCAGCAGCCTGAAGATTATTTAAGGAAGTTAACTCCCCACTGCACACCGTCAGCTGTGCGTCAAGCTGACCTGAGCTGTGGCACAAAGCTGTGGCAGATGGGAGATGTAGTCCAGGTTGGGGGAAGCTGCGCAGAGTGTTCCTGTATCACTAAAAATAAATGGGAAATAAGCTTTCTTAACTTCATTTGATTAAATACAGACCTTTTTTTAGAAATGAGAGGTGTGAGCAATGTATTCTAAGTGGAGGAATCAGTTAGTCACCAAGCCAAAAAAACTGGAAAGAAAGAAAGAAAGAAAGAAAGAAAGAAAGAAAGAAAGAAAGAATAGAAGTTGGAGCTACTGCATTCAAGGACTAGAGCATGTGCCTGTCACTTGACTCTTGATGGTGATAGAAGGTTTGCCTGACTTGTGGTGGAGAGAGGTTTCCTTGAGCAAGATGTGTCCATTTATACCAGATCCCAAATTATTCCTCAGCCAGGTTTATTGAGCCCGCTTCAAATGCACTGGCGCATCTCAGTGCACTGTTAAAAAATAGCGGCTTCAGATGCCATGAAATCACAAACCTGAAGTGAATCTTGAGCCATTACGACCCTGCAGTACATAATATAATAATAGCCACCACAGAATAAGATCCTTTTTTATATTGCCTCGGTATAGATATAGTCCTATTTTTATTTTCTCGAAAGCTCAATTTCATAGCCTTCATATTTCCACCACCGTGAATTTGCCTTATAATGACTGAGAAACAGCAACTTTACAAACACAGCAGATGTATACAAAAAAGTGCAGGTGTAACTCAATCTCCATGCCCCCTTCTGTGTCCTGAGGCTGCCAGCAATGAAGCCAATTAGCACCAGTTGGAGTGGGAGCCTTTGAAGTGGGCACCAGCCTACCAAAAGGACTGGGGACATTGGCTCATATCAAACATTTTATTAAAATAAGATGGAAATTTGGCATGAGCCCTAAGCCTATCAGGCACGTTCAGATACAGCTGAGAAACAAGGCCAGACATCTTCAGGAACAGCAAGCGTAAACTTGACAAAATATACTAAGTCCTTATTGCCTGGTGCCCTCATTATATATCTTTATTTAATTTATTATTTGTTATTATTTATTAACTTTGTATACCGCCTTTCATCTGCAGATCTCAGGGCAGTGCACATAAAATTGCAATATAAAAGCACAAGATACATGATAAAGACAAGGGGGAAAGAAACAGTAACACACACACCCAACACATTTAAAAGGGGTACAAGATGTTAATCAACCCGTGGCCTGGCTGAAGAAGTACATTTTGCCTGGGGCCTAAAGGTGTATAATGAAGGCGCCAGCAAAACCTCCCTGCGGATATCTTTTGGTGCTAGGTAAAAACAGTCCTCTATAACCAGGCCTTCAGCCCTTAACTATCAGTGTCCTGTTTGAAGTGGGCAGGATGTTTTCAATGTATTTATTGTTCCTCTTGGTTTTCATGTATCTCTGTGTGTCGTGGGGCTGGCTGTAAATTGGGCCAGACAAGGCGACGAACACATTCAACAAATAAATAAAGTAAAATTAAAAAGCACCTCCCTTGTTTGCTCCTTTGAAGAAACGGGGATAAAGGGAAACAGGGATATACAGTGGTACCTCGAGTTACAAACGCCTCAGGTTACAAACACTTCGGCTTACAGACTCTGCTAACCCGGAAGTAGTACCTCAGGTTAAGAAATTTACCTCAGGATGAGAACGGAAATCGCGCAGCAGAGGTAGTTGATTCAATAGTTGATTGCCCAAGCCCATTCCTATGCACCGGGAGATCTAGGGAAGGTACACTCTATTGATAAAAAGTAATGTTATCTTAGAACGCAGCCGGGGGGGGGGGGGAGAGAAGCTTCCTGTTGTATTGCGCAGATCTGCAGACTATACGCATGCTAGCCCAGGGCACTGACACAATGCAAACGAATGAGTAGCAGAAAAAATGACTTCTGAGTTTCTGCTTGCACAAACGCTGCCTGAGAAAATAGATTGTGTTAACAAACATGCTTTTTAGGGGCATATTTACTTGTCATGGGGTGACAGTAAGTGTCATGTTTTGCCAGTACTGATGGATTTTTAAAAGTAACTTACATCCATGTAAATGCTATAAGCAGCTCATTTATTATGCATGCCAATTATCAAAATAGGTTAAGCTTGAATTTTAGGAGTGACAAAAATGTCTCAGGAATGGGGGGGGGGAGGCTGTTTTCGGCACTCCTGTGTTGTGATTTTGCTGCTTTGTAATTGCTTTGCTCCGATGCTGACTGATTTACAGCACTTTATGGCACTCTATTGTATATTTTGTCTTAATATGTTGTTCAGCACTTTGGAGGTCTTTGAGACAAAAACTGGTATATACGGTAGTAGGGACAACAACAGAGACAACAGTATACAGAATTCTCACAGTCATGGGTAGCGTTCGACTCTTTCAACAGAATCAAAGTCCTTGAAACCGTTTCTAACACACACACACACACACACACACACACACACAGTTGTCTATACTGTACAGTGGCACCTCGGGTTACATACACTTCAGGTTGCAGACTCCGCTAACCCAGAAGTAGTACCTCAGGTTGATAACTTCACTTCAGGATGAGAACGGAAATCACGCGGCTGCAGCGAAGCGGCAGCAGGAGGTCCCATTAGCTAAAGTGGTACCTCAGGTTAAGAACCGTTTCAGGTTAGAATGGAGCTTTGGAACGAATTAAGTTCTTAACCCGAGGTACCACTGTAAACTCATGAACTCCTAACATGGCACCAGCAGAACAGAAACCACAATGTGTTGCACCATGATTAACTCTTCAGAAAAGATACTTCTACTTTGTGTTGGTACATTAGAGTTATTTTTTAAAATAAATACAGCTGTCTTCCCTCACAAATCATGTGCTTGAGCCAAATCAGGCTGGCACAGTATGCAAGCCTTGAGCAGCAAGCAGCATTTTAACCAGGTATGGTGCTCTTTCCATTTCTGCAGCCTACGTCAGGCATTCATAGATGACAGCCATCCTGCTTCAAACCTGATGGTTGCATGTTCTGCAGCCTGCAGCTATATTGTCCGCATAGGAGTGTGAGTGGGTGCAGACTATTTTTATGTGGTGGAGGGAGGTCTTATTTCACAGTTGTTATGTATTCCTGGCCAGGCATCTTTCCTTTCACCTATAGCAGGCATCCCCAAACTGCGGCCCTCCAGATGTTTTGGCCTACAACTCCCATGATCCCTAGCTAAGAGGACCAGTGGTCAGGGAAGATGGGAACAGTAGTCCAAAACATCTGGAGGGCCAAAGATTGGGGATGCCTGACCTATAGTATCTGTGACAAGACCCGGTGAAAGTTCCATTGCTGCATATCTGGAGTCCAGTTCCATATGCCAACTGATTGTCTTTATAATATAGAATCATAGAGTTGAAAGAGACCACAAGGGCCATCCAATACAACCCCCTGCCAAGTAGGAAACACCATCAAAGCATTCTTGACATATGCCTGTCAAGCCTCTGCTTAAAGACCTCCAAAGGAGGAGACTCCACCACATATATCAGCCCTGTAACAGGAAAAGGAGTCTTCATAAGGATCCATTGCCAAAAGAACAGTGCGGGGGCTTTCTGGAGTGCTGGGTCTAAGTATAAAATGTGATTCCTCTACAGGTAAGCTTTGTTCTTATTTTTTGGGGGCGGGGGTGTATTTTAAATGAATCGTTCATTGTCGAATGGTTCATGTTATTCCGGAGAGATAGTTTATCTTATGATTATATTCGGTTGTTGTAGACTGCTTTGTTTTCTGTGTGAGCAGAAATGTATTTGTGGTGGATAAATACACTGACTAGGACTACACTGGTGACAACTAATCTGATAGCAGACTGAGGAGCTTGTCCAGAGTTGAATTTCCATTGGCCCATGGTGTCATCTAACATCTGATGGGTTAGCAAACTGTAGTACCTCTTTCTGACCAGCTGCAGTGCTGACGTCCAATCACTGGATAACAAGCTAATGGCTCCATCTTCTGGTCTAATGGCACAGTGAATGAGATGTCTGAATCTCACTGCCAGAATTCCTAATATGTTGCAGTTAAATGCTGAGGTCATGTTAGCTTCCATGCTACTGAGCGTTCTTCTTTTTTTTCTTTTTTTAATGTGGAAGTAATTCTTTAGATTGTAAACTGGGAGCAGGACATGCATTTTCAACGCTTGTACAGAGTTAATACTACATAATATTGCTATCTGGCTGTCTCAAAAGACAATGTAGTGTGCCTCCGGGGCTGAAGTCAAACCGCTGTCTTAGTAGCCCCAAAGTAACCTTCCACAATGTGCAAGCCTGGTCAGTGTGTAAGGAGGCCCTGGACTGCCCAGATGACAAGACCATAGCTGCCAAGTTATCCCTTTTTTACAGGGATTTTCCCTTATGCTGAATAGGCTTCCTCGCGAGAAAAGGGAAAACTTGGCAGCTATGGACAAGACCCCACCCCCCCAGCCTCGCTGAGCAGAGCAATACATTTGGCACCAGCTTGGCTGCAGGAGTAGCTGGAAGAAGGTGTACAAGGCACCATTCAAACGTCTTAGGGACTCTACTCCAGATTTGTGTAGGGTTTACTCCTTAGCCTTCTCTTCTCCTGAAGATGATTCCACAGTGGAGGTTTAGCATCAGAGTTTTCCCTTCTCCTAGATGGGCTACCTTCCCAGGCGGAAGAGCCCCATCTGCCCCTCACTTCCTTCTACAGCACATGAAGACACCACCTTCTTGACCATTGGACCCAGTACTTGTCCCGTCTGCTCCACCGGTAAAGCCTGTTTTCACATGCAGGGGAAGTCCCTAACTCAGGGTCTGAGACCCATCGGCTACCCACACCTGGTTTAGCAGGCCATTCCTGGGGTGTGGCTGCTGTCACATGCTTACAGCTCTCACCTGTGGCGCCTACATAATAATTAATTAATTAATAATGAAGGATCATCACTCTGTAGGAGAGCAACTGCTCTGCACAAAGAAAACCCTTGGTTCAATCCTCAGCATCTTCTGGTAAGGCTTGGAGAGACCCCTAATGGAAATCCAAAGAACCGCTGGCAGTCCATATAGACAACACTGAATTAGATGGACCAGTGGTCTGACTTGATCCTGGCTCCCATTAATAACACCTTTGCCTTGTTACAAGGGAGAAGATTCAAACTGTGTCTGTTTCCATTTTAAAGGGGTACAGGCGCCGTCCCACATTTAAGTGGCACAGAAAAGGATGTCTCCCAGAGAAATTAAAGAGTTACTCCACAACGCAAACATGGGAGGCTGTTTACTAGCAATGTCAAAGGCACTCCCAGCAGGTGCCCTGACACTTGCACAACACAACATTCACTATCTGCCATGTTCATCTGGGGAAAAGTATATCCCACTTCCAAGATACTGGCGTTTGAACGCTGAGCAAGGGCACAAAACTACATGGACACCTGGATCTCCCTACAACGAAATGAGAAGCAACTGCACATTTGCTGTACTATAAAATCAACATTGAACAGGTTTGTCTCTCTTTTGCACCAGTAATTTATAAAAGCAAAAGGAAACTATTGGAGGTAACTGAGAACTCAGGGCACAGCTAAATGACTTTCCCCACCTGACTAGCATAGGAGGATATCACCCCAGCCTCTGTCTGCTCCAGAACAAACCAAGTAGCAAAAACAAAACAAGGCATTGCTCAATATAGTTTCATTCCCCCCCCCAAAGGAACTGGGGTGGCTGTGTTGATGTAGGGCATACATCAACACAGTCTAAAAAGGTAAAGGACCCCGATAGTTATGTCCAGTCACGAACGACTCTGGGGTTACGGCGCTTTACTGGCCGAGGGAGCCGACGTTTGTCCGCAGACAGTTTTTCCGGGTCATGTGGCCTGCATGACTAAGCCGCTTCTGGCAAAACCAGAGCAGTGCACGGAAATGCCGTTTAGCTTCCCGCCGGAGCAGTACTTATTTATCTACTTGCACTTTGACATGCTTTTGAACTGCTAGGTTGGCAAGAGCTGGGACCGAGCAACGGGAGCTCACCCCGTCGCGGGGATTCGAACCACCGACCTTCCGATAGGCAAGCCCTAGGCTCAGTGGTTTAGACCACAGCGCCACCCCCGCCTAGATAGGTACTAATGCAGTAATTCTCTGTTTCGAAAGGCATGGACATTGCAGATACAGCTTCAAAAGCTCTTACAATGCTAGTTTCCATCATTCCAGGTGAAGAGTTCTCTTGCATGGTGACTGAATACCAAGGAAATGTGATATCAGACTATAAAGTACAATCTCATTACCATACTTTTGATGTGGTAGAAAAGCTGGAATCTTCTTTTATTATCTCTTTTTACAAGAATGTAATGATAGGCTGCTTTCCCTCATTTCCCTCTCCTTGAACACAAGTGGTGGAAAAAACTCCAGCCAAATGCAATCGAACACTAGTGAGGGCTCATAATCAAACCTACCTGGTGGCAGTGAAGGCAGCAAAAAAGATACACTTTGCTGCCTCCATTCCATCCTTGCTGTGTTGTCCAGAGAGCTTTTACAGATCGATCTCAAGGGGTGTCCAGAGCACAGTCCAGTCTTGTTGTGTTGAATGAGTTTCAGCTGGTAAGGCTCAAGGACTAGACAAGCAGTCCTCAAGTAGTAAGCCCACTCTTTAAGAAACCCTCCCTGGATTCACGAAATCTAAGTAACTATGGTACTGACCAATTGCCAGTCTCCTCTTCTTGGGAGATTCTGGTGCAGAATTCAGCAGGCAGGGTTGCTCACCGGGGCAAGACGGTTTGAGCGTATTGCACCAATCCTGGCCTAATTGCACTTGGCTGCCAGTTTGTTTCTGGACCCAATGAAAAGTGCTGGTTTTGACCTATAAAACATTTAACAGTCCAGGACCACAATATCTCAAAGACCACCTCTCCCCATATGAACCAACCAGGACCCTGCAGTTGTGATCGGAAGTCCTTCTTCACGTGTTCCCTCCATGGGAGATTTGGAAGGTGGCAAAACAAGAACTGGCCTTTTCTGCAGTGGCTCCCTGTTTTTGGAATGCTTTTCCCAGAAAGGTGCATGGCGCCTAGTGCCTTTGTTACATACCTTTAGGTGTCAAGCAAAAACATTTGTTTAATCAGCTAAAGGCCTGTTTATGGACAATTTATGGCCTTTTAAATGTGCTTGTGGGAGAGGGGTTATTGGTGTGCTTTTGTTTTTTGCTATTTATTTTGTTTTCTTATTCTGTAATTTTATGGTGTGAACTGCCCAGTGATCTTCGAATGAACTGCAGCATACAAGTTCAATATGGCTAGTCTTAACCTCATTTTTCTGAATTCTTACAATGGTAACAACAGACAGAATTAGTAATAGGAAATATCATTAGTAATGAAGCTGTTTAACGGGCCAATCCATGATGAAATATGACATTTAAAAGATTTTCCTATTAAGTTTTCAATACTTTATACACTAGTAGAGCAATGCCTATGTAGATGCTCTTCTAAAGTAAATTATTATTATTTTATTCTTCACATGAACATTGTAGAATAGTCAACAGATTATTTGTCTACTTTTTTCATACTTCATAAAATCACCTGCTTGGTGTTTGCAGTGCAAAATGAGTTAGGGATAAAAAAGTAATGTATATATCACAGAGTAGCCCTTAAAAATTTAATTACTATAAATCTTATAATAAAGTTTAATTCATTACATATAATACGAAACTCTACCCATAATACATGTATTTTTCTTACCTTTCTTTTATTTTAGTCTTTTTGATTCCTCTATCTCACAAATACAACCTCTTTGATTTTACCAGCAGTATGAACAAGTTTGAATTTTAAGTACAACACAAAAATTATTAGCAATAAATACTGGCTATCTCTGGTTGGCGTTTTACAAAGGAATAATAGCGTTGGGGATTGGTTACATATTAAAAAAGCTTGCAATGCAATGAACAGGCACCAGATGTCACTACAAGTAAAGCGCCACAGCAGAATACTGCTACTAGCAGAACACCTCCTGAAAGGAACTTCAGTAGCATCTCAGAGGAAGTCAGAATGGCATATTGATGGTGATAAGCCTCTCAGGGGCTCAGCAAAAAAAGTGGGCAGGTGACTGGAGCACCAAGTTGTAAAAAAGTCAAGAAACCACAAGGAATTATATTTATAAAACATTACCATACAAATAAGTCATATCTGATTAAATTGTGGGTCATATCTGAACCACAATATTTTGCATTTAGGTATTTGTGTTTAGATTTTGGTTTATTTTTTAAAAAACAGAGGTAACACTCAACAGGTGAAAAACTTGTTTCCAAAGTGAAGTCAAGTGACGTATTTGAAAGATGGTGGCTTGAAATGCTCGGGTCACAAGTATCGATGAAAAATAGCCACAGAGATGTTGGTTTGAGCTAGAGGGGACCTTTTGCCAATGTTTCTGCAGCTCTGGTTCACAGCCTGCTTTGGCTTTTAATAAATGAATAAATGGTTGGGGAAGTTTCCCTGCAACGTGAAGTTTTAGCCTTAGAAATTAGCATATGTGGAAGCATCTGATGAAAGTGATACAAAACCACCATTTCCTCTGATGAAAAGTAATATTTTACATTTAAATATTCCCAGGCAGGACTTACTGTTTGCTGTGTGGTATTTGATCACATAGGACCGATGTACTCTTTCACCCCCCACCCCCAAAAAATCATTACCATAGTGGCCACAAGGAGGAAATAGTTTAATAGTTTTGAAACTATAGACTTTCAAAAGTGCAAATTTCATGATGAAAATCTGAAATTCATCACAGCCTTAATTTTCCATTATTATTATTATTATTATTATTATTATTATTATTATTATTTTAAAAATCTTTTTAAAAGAGAAGTCCCAGAAAAAAGTTGAATTTACTTCGAGGTGGGAGAGAAACGCCAGTCAGTACTGGTCCTCCCATTGGGCAGAATAAGGCAGCTACTTCAGGCAACTGAATCTGGGTACCATGAAAGGACAGATTTTTTTTTGTTACAGAATCATAGAGTTGGAAGAGACCCCCAAGGGTAATCTAATCAAACCCTGTGCAATGCAGGAATATTATATTAATATATATATATATATATATATATATATATATATATATATATATATATATAATGTTGCAGTTTGGCTGCCAGGAAAAGGGAGAGGTGATTGCACTGTTTTCTGCCTGTGCTACAAAAATAATTTGAGTGCCTTGGTACCTTGACTTACGAAGGTGATCCGTTCTGCGGCGCTCTTCGTAAGTTGAAGTCTTTGGTTGTCAAAGCGCCCGTTTTGCGCATGCGCGAAGCGCGACTTTGCGCTTCTGTGCATGCACCGACCATGTGCGCCGCTTCTGCGCATGCACCGACCCCGCGCACCACTTCAGCGCAGGCGCAGAACGCGCGTGTGCCGAAAAGACTCTGGGTTTGTCAACTTCAGAAGTCGAAACCTTCGGAAGTCGAGTCATTTGGATGTTGAGGTACCACTGTACTATATACCTTATTTGGACAATTGGGTATGGGGTGGGGGATGATTGCCATTTATTTCCTAATATACCTGAACCAAATACTATGCGGTAGGAGGGGGAGAGATTTTATTCCCTTTCATAAGAACAAACACAACCAGAATGTGGCTAAATTGAAGTGTCAAATTAGTCAGATTGCGTTGTTCATAAATTTATTCATTAAGTTTTTAAATATATATATGAGATATCCACGCCACCCCCACCGCTGCCCTCAACGGTAACCCTACCTGTTTATCAGCAAACAGCATGCTCTACAAGATATAATTCAACCACATAAACAGGCTTACAAAACAAAGAGGGGAAAGGGGGGAAATATCAAATGCACAAGAGATAGAATACAAGGGGAGCAAAGGAAGGGGAAGTAGAAGGGAACAGGAAACATGAACTTGGAAGAACCGTGGAAATATTCCTGATACAACTAGCTGCTGTTTTTAATATACGGAAAATGTAAAACATTTAAAACATGAAAATTGTTCTGTCCTGATTACCTTATTTGAGCTATGCATGCTATCTGCATTTATTAGATGCAACACAGTTTGCTAGACGATAAAAGGCTACATTTGCCTGAAAGTTACTTTTTTAAAAAAAATGAAAGAAAGAAAGAAAAGAAAACCATGCAACTCAGCAATTAACATGTCGTGAATTCACTCTTTCTGCACAACAGATGCCAGGCTAATCCACGTGGAATGGAGCAGAAGTGAAGTCACACCCCTAATAAAACGTCCGCTGAATATTTGCTTTCCCTTTGATGACTAAGTGCTAGCGAATCCTCCCGCAATTCAAGCTCGTGGTTACGTGTTAGAGCATAACGTTTACTGAAGCAGCCATTCTTGCCAAGGATATATTGCGTTAATAAATCTTCCAAACAAGCCCTAGTAAATGTCACTTCTGCTTAAACGTTCAGCAGAAATCGGTGACAAGTGACGCTTCCTTTGCCCTTGTGGAGCCCGGGTGTTCAGTTGTGAATTCTAATAGACTTTCTGCCAGAACAAGCCCTAAATGTTTCTCAACAGTCTGGCTCAAAACACAGACAAAACAGCCTTAAATTTTTTTAAAATCCTTAAAAAAATAACCAGAAGCTCTTTAAAAGGGCAGAATGCCCAGTAAACAGACGAAATAAATTTACCTGCTCAGTCGCTTGCAACTGAAGTGAGAAAGCTTTGGTTTCAATACTTTTTCTTTAAGTAAAAAAAAAAAAGGTTATGGTTTTCCTATGTTGTATTTACCCAAACAGCCTACAGGGATCTAGAAGATGCTCATCTTGAAAGGTTTAGGAGGAAGGCACAAACTGCATCAGGTTCCACAGGAACAGGGAGGCACAGAGTGAACTCAGATATCCTAAGTTAAAATAATGAGGTTTCTACTTCTCTGCAAGACCTGCCCTTGGTGAGTATTATGTTAAAGATTTTATTGTAAACTTAATAAAGATAATGCAATGGCTAGTTCAGTCTCGTATTAGAATTGCAATCTATTCCAGTATAGTATGAGGAAATGAAAAATGGTAACAATTTAAACTGTCCAGGCATAATGTCCTTGTGATATGATTATAAGCTTTTTTTTATTTATGAGGAAAGGAGATGAAAAATGAAAGCATAATGAGAGGGAAAAGAAAGTTGCACGCAGAAGCATTTAAAATCCTATTTCAACTTGAAAAACAAAAAAAATCAACCCGCTGACTTTAATTTAATTTAAAAAGAAGTTCTTAATAGGGACATATGCTGTTCACCTAGGGACAGCCTGAAAATATGAACACAACACAAAGTGAAACACTATAATCAAAAAGGATAAAAGCATCACCAATTAAAAGAACAGGCAAAGCTGAGCAAATTTAACAGAAAGCCAAGGAATCAGAGACCTGCTACCTCTCTCTTTAGGTGATGAGACTCATAGGTGATGTGATCACCTGGCGTTCCTTGATATAGGATTTGAGTATTTTCAAAGTGAGGCTCCAATACATTGGCCATCTCATGAGAAGAGAAGACTCCCTGGAAAAGACACTCATGTTGGGAAAGATTGAGGGCACAAGGAGAAGGGGCGACAGAGGACGAGATGGTTGGACAGTGTTTTCGAAGCCAGGGCAGTCTCGAGCAGGTTGTGCGCCCTGGTGCTGAGGGGTGGAGATCGCTCCGGCGCCCCCGCCCTCGCAGGGTGCAGCAAGGTTTCCGTGCAGTGCCCCGCCTACCAGCCCGGCGCCCACCTTGGAAAGCGGCGTGGAAACCAGCATGACCCCCATTTCCAGGGCTGGGCCACCGATGAGCCTCAATTCAGCATTTGCCTCAAGCAGCTGGCCGGGGGTCAGTTGGGAGGGGCGGCAGATCTGCACTTCAAGGAGCATGTCATTTGCCACCTCGTGTGCTTGTCACCCAATGTGTAACCCCAGGCCTCCCATCCATTCATCCATCCGGTCTAGGGCGTCATCCACTGTAAGAGTGGAGGGTGCTCTCCGCAAGAAATGGTGCTGATTACTCTGAGCTTTACATATTTCAGTATTTATTTACATATGTATAAAAGCAGTACACATCATTCAGCCATCCGTACTGTCGGACTCAGATCCAGGAAGTAACTTTTGGCGGCTTTTTCTCCAACATAAAAGCTTAGGGAGCCCTAATCTCCACCTCTACGTTCTATGTTTCAACTCCCGCCTCTCCCTTGCTGACGGGACCTGCATAGCTTCCCCCTCTGTTCCCAAGCTGGTGGAACGGTGTTGGGGCTCCAGCTCTGCATCAGCAAGCCCCCACTCTGATACTGCTTCCTGCCACCCCTCCCCTTCTCCTTCTGCCATTTCCCCTCCTCCTCCTCCTCCTCCTCCTCCCAGCTGTTCCTGCCCAGCCTCCTCTCTCTCTCCCCTCAAGGTATTGCTGGGCAGTGCCGTGACACCCACTAACAGTGTCTCAGTCTTATCTGGATTGAGCGTCATTGGGACCCATGTAAGGTCACCCTGCCCCATTCTGCCCTGCCCCGCCCCTTTTTGTGATGTTTTCGGGTCACTTCCAGGTTCGGGCCAATGCCCACGTGAGGTTGCACACATATCAGTCAGTCACTGCCTGTACCTGCAGAAGCATTCATGGAAAATTCTCTAATTCTACGTTGCAAATATTTTGAATTGTTTCCTTTTCTGAAGCACAACCTTGAAATGTCGGTGCCAATTTAGTGGTAGTTTAGGAAGCACTAACAATATTTAGGTGCATCACTTATACATTAAAGTTAAATACAGTGGTACCTCTACTTACGAATTTAATGCGTTCCGAACACACATTTGTAAGTCGAAAAAAATTGTAAGTCGAATCCCATAGGAATGCATTGGGAGAAAAATTTCGTAAGTCGAAGCAACCCTATCTAAAAATTTGTAAGTAGAAAAAATCCTATCTAAACTGCATCCAAGATGGCGAACGGAGCTCCATTTGTAAGTAGAAAAATTCGTAAGTAGAGTTATTTGTAAGTAGAGGTACCACTGTAATCTGGATGATCAGATGATGTTTTCTATTTCCTTCCCCACTTTTAACTGCATTTCCCTATAAGTTAGAAAAACATACAATAAAATTAACACACTTCTAGAGACAGGGTTATTTCTTTTGAAAATTAGTTTCTTGCTCATCTGCTGCCAGATGTTTGATTTAAAGTTTGCCAGCTGGCTTGGTTAAAGCCAAATATCAAAGGCCTTCTAATGTTATTTCAGAAACAAAAATAATTGTCTGTGTTGTTCAAATATTTTTGATATGAATTGTGAAGGTGCCTCATCTAGGCTGATTCAGACAGTTGATCCAACTAATTCTAGTTAGAGTCTGGTAATATTTCATGGTGGATTAACATTTTACTACAACAGCTAAGGTTTAGATCCCAGTTTTAAATAAGAAATAAATTCAATATCCAGCCAATTACTTAGGTGATTTTACACTTCAGTATAAACAAACACTTATTTAATTTCAGTTTTTAAAACAATATAAATAAAAGGCAACTGAATATATCCATTAGGCTTCGGACAGCCAAGAAACAAGTTAAGTGATTTTCCATAGTTTCATACTGAACTGTACTGCGAAAATACACACTTAAAATAAAATAAAATAGTGACCTCTCTTGTATTTAAAGCCAAGCCATATACTAGAAGACATCCCCACCCCTCTCAAAATCCTCCAAGGACAGAATGCGGTCTAATCTGGGGAAAACTTTCCAGGAGATAGTTAGATTTGTTGTCGTTTAGTCGTTTAGTCGTGTCCGACTCTTCGTGACCCCATGGACCATAGCACGCCAGGCACTCCTGTCTTGCACTGCCTCCCGCAGTTTGGTCAAACTCATGTTCGTAGCTTCGAGAACACTGTCCAACCATCTTGTCCTCTGACGTCCCCTTCTCCTAGTGCCCTCAATCTTTCCCAACATCAGGGTCTTTTCCAAGGATTCTTCTCTTCTCATGAGGTGGCCAAAGTATTGGAGCCTCAGCTTCACGATCTGTCCTTCCAGGGAGCACTCAGGGCTGATTTCCTTAAGAATGGATAGGTTTGATCTTCTTGCAGTCCATGGGACTCTCAAGAGTCTCCACCAGCACCATAATTCAAAAGCATCAATTCTTCGGCGATCAGCCTTCTTTATGGTCCAGCTCTCACTTCCATACATCACTACTGGGAAAACCATAGCTTTAACTATACGGACCTTTGTCGGCAAGGTGATGTCTCTGCTTTTTAAGATGCTGTCTAGGTTTGTCATTGCTTTTCTCCCAAGAAGCAGGCGTCTTTTAATTTCGTGACTGCTGTCACCATCTGCAGTGATCAAGGAGCCCAAGAAGGTAAAATCTCTCACTGCCTCCATTTCTTCCCCTTCTATTTGCCAGGAGGTGATGGGACCAGTGGCCATGATCTTGGTTTTTTTGATGTTGAGCTTCAGACCAGAGCTTCAGATAGTTAGATACTGCATGTGAAATAAGATAAAGCATTTGGCTTTCTCAATGGAAAATTTATTAGCTATTTGGTCTGCCCTTTTTGATTATCCACGTCTATTTGTGGAAGAAGAATCAGGGTTAGGTGTAATTGTGTATATGTAAGCCTTACCCTATTGATCAATATCAACGAGACTAATAAATTTAGCTATGTCTGCTGTTTTTATTGTACATTGCCTTGAGACGACTGTATAGAGGCTGATTCATAAATTAACAATAATAATTATTTACCAAATACTTTGTAACCTGGTAATTAGTTACACTAATCTGAGTTTGAGGGAGGTATCCTTAAATCGCTTGCTAGTTTGGCAAATTAGTTCTCTTATCTCTTGTGAGTGAATTTCATTACATCATTTGCTAAATGGTCTATGGAAAATTTGCTTTACAAAACATATGCTTTCATTGGGACTTCTTCTGGCCTATGCTGGGACTTCTCTTCCCCGACATAGTAAAATCCAATCCACACAACACTGTGGATACTTCTCTCTCATGTCAGCAGCCACATTGCTTATTCCAAGTGAAAAAAGTCATTGACCCATGAAATTATTTACACAAGCCTGAAAGATATATGTGACTTTTATGTACTTCTGCCTCACAATACCTGCCAATTTGTAATGTCCGCACTTCCTGTGGAAAATTTGATGTTCATTACAATTACCGGTTAGATTCAGATTATGGAAAGAAGCAGGGAGCCTTAAACTTCACAAAAGAAAGACCTGTTCGGTTTTACAAACTACAGAAGCAGACATGTCCTACCTATGTAATTGAAAGATGTGGCAGCTTAAATTTGGAAACTCTCTATGTCTAGTTCATAAAAAGAGGTACAGTGGGTAATGATTTTCCTTTTAGAGATGGATATCCTTTTGTGTCCCACCATTATCACTTTGCTACTTAAAAGAGGGAAGCCAATCAGGATATCACGCAGTGCATTCTGCCTGCCCAGTTACTGTCTACCATTCATGCCTCTGACTGAACTATGACAAGACAAGCCAAACACAGCACACCAGGCATATATTGTGGCCTGCCAGACAGCCAACAGCATCCCTGTTGTTGTAATCCCCGGCTAGCAGCGATAAAGGAAAGCTATATTAAGGCAATGGTGAGCAGAAGGCAGATTGGGTTCTACCAGGAAATTTCTGGATAATCCGCAGCACATTTTATTTATTTGCATATTTATAATTTGTACACACAGGTAACAACGCAGTAAGCAAAATATAAAAATAAAAATAAAATCAGCAAAATGCATCAGTAAGACATGGTTAAAAAAGAAAAAGCATATTCAGAAGGCCTGTCTAAACAGTATAGTTTTCAAAATATATATGAAAGGGAGGGATGGTTCCTGCTAAACCTCCACTAGGCTTTGTGAATTAACAGAAGTACAGTCGTACCTTGGTTCTCGAAGGGAATCCATTCCGGAAGTCTGTTCGACTTCCGAAAACGTTAGAAAAACCAAGGCACAGCTTCTGATTGGCTGCAGGAGCTTCCTGCACGAAATCAGAAGCTGCAGAAGCCGTGTTGGACATTCGGCTTCCAAAAATAGTTCGCAAACTGGAAAAGTCACTTCTGGGTTTGCGGCATTCAGGAGAAACGTTTGAGCTGTTCGAAACCAAGGTATGACTGTACCTCGAACCTGACCATAGCAATTGACATTATCATATATATTTATTTGGAAAAAAAGGTGGAGTATGTACTCTTTTATATTACAGTTTATATTCACAGTTTATATTTTTTGCCATTGTAAGTCGTTATGCATGTTCAGGTCATCGTTAAAAAAAATTATTTTCAGTTTATGAAAAAATTCTATATCCTTCCACTGCGCTAATGAAGAATTCTACAAAACAGTAGTCATTATCTGGAATCACTGTTCAGTGTTGGAAATCATATTTGCTACTACAAATTCTTTTCCACCGGATAAAGTCTGGCATCGCGCTTCATTTAAAGACTTTCAGAGACTTTCAAAGATTTCAGTTTATTACTTTTGATGTTTTGAAGAAATTCCATAAGGATTTTCACATTGTACATTGTACATGGTCACTGTGTTGCCTTTGATATTGTTGACGTACTTTTTGCAACACAGGGGTTTGGTTGGTTGGTTGGTTACTCGAAAACCAAGGTACGACTGTACCTTGAACCTGGCCTGGAAGCAAACTGGCAACCAGTACAACTCTAATAGCAAGTCTGTAGCATGTTGCCAGTAATCTGCTCCTGTGAACAGTGAGCTGATTGACAAGGGTTCCCGATTCCCAGCGCTTGTTTAACAATATCAGCAACAACATAACTTTTCCCACCTGAAATAAAGGAAGACGAGCAAGAGCGAACTTGTTTGTGTAATGACTGGGACTACAGCTCAATTCCGGCACTGAAAACAGATCTATACATAGCCTCAGAATATCACTCAAGAGAGGGCACGCTATTGTTTAACAGTATGACTCTGAACTTAGTTGTGGTGCATAGACCTAAGGGTTCTGATTCCAGCTTCCAACAAGCCTCAAGTCTGCCAGCCGCTTTATTATGAGACTGCTGAGCTACATTTATGTTGAGGAGTCACAAGTCAGATCAGCCTGCATTAACATCTCCCTTTGCTTAGCAAAGAATTGGCTATCTTTCCAGCAGCAGCTTTTGCACATACAGTCATACTTCGGGTTACAGACGTTTCAGGTTGTGCGTTTTTGGGTTGCGCACCGCGGCGAACCCAGAAGTACTGGAACAGGTTACTTCCGGGTTTTGGTGCTCGCGCATGCGCATAATCACTAAATCACACTTTGTGCATGAATCACGACCCGCACATGTGCAGATGCGGTGCTGCGGGTTGCCAGCGTGCCTCCTGCACGGATCACATTCGCAACCTGAGCATCCACTGTAACTATAAACTAGACTTATCATGATTTATCTGGAACAAGCAGCACATTGGCTGATTGCTCTGTTGCAAGCAGGATAAACAAGCCAGGAGCCATTATGTCCAAACAGATATTATGGTTTGTTGCTCCCTATTCTTTCTCCATTACCAGCTGGGCCTATGAAGAAATTACCTTTCTTCCTGTGTCTCCCATTCTTGGGTCCAGCACATCACCCGCTTTCTAAAAAGCAAGCTATTCTATTCAGCCAAAAACAGCCTATGGAAAGAAAGGTATCTAATGGAGACAGCGAGAAACTCATCAGTGCACCAGCAGAAGGGAAATTTATTGAAGCAAATGCAATATTGTGCTTTCATCAGCCAAAGTGACAAAAGCTTTTGCTAATTTTGAAGACTAAATTCATATTCAGGAAAATAATTCAAAGTATCATTGCTTGACACCATTAGGAAATGGAGGTCAGGCATGCCAAGCTGGGGGGGGAAATGAATTCACTGGCCACACAAAAGAGAAAATGGGATCAGATCATTATGGAGTGCAATGACATTATTTAAATGTCTTTGTTAATCAGGTTCCTAACAGAAGAAATGAGACTTGGAGAATGTGTTCCTCAGGCTCTTCCCAGCATGGGCCAAATCTGCTTAATATTCTAAAGTTGCTGAGTGCAGCTGAATCGTAGTACCCACCTTTCTGTGAGTCCTCTTCCCTGCATGTTGCCTTTGAATTTGAGATGCTCTGGTATTTCAAGCTCTCAGACCTTCTAAAGGGCAGGGGATTCAGTATAAACACTGACTTCCTTTCAAGCCTTGTTTATAATGATTTATACATTATACCTGGAGAAGCTTTCACAGGGAAGTCGGGTTTTGCGTACTAATTTCAAAGGGGGTTCTGAATGCCAGCCTTCACTGTTGATGTAGAACACACAGGGTCTGATTCTTCTCCATTCAGCCACTCACAAAAAAGGTGCATAATGCATGTAAATAAAAGTGAACTGGGGGTAAAGGACAGCTATTCTAAAAACACCCAGGACACAATTCGACTTAAATTCTACCAAAACAAGCTGCATTGCGTGTATTGGCTTGGGTTCCCAGTGTGCTATGTACAGCACAGTCCTAAGCATAGTAACTGAGTTGCAAGTCCAACTGCTTAAATGGTGCTTATTCCTTAATAGATAGGCACTTTAAGTTGCCAGATGCAACTTACGTGGCAGATTTAGAAAGATCATGGGTGTGTTGCAGGCAATTGCTTCTCCCAAAGCCAGAGAGCCATGACTCGGTCAGTGGGAGAACGCAAACTCTGCACACAAATGATCCCAGGTCCGTGTCCTAGAATCCCCATTTAAAAGAGTGTTTGGTAGTGCTACCCTACCTGGACAGCAGTGGGTTAGATGGGTCCAAAGTGGCTCTCTGTATCAGCTCAGAGTACTTATTCATTTACCAAATTTCTATCCCACCTTTCCTCCAAGAGGCTTAATTAAGGGGTACACATGCTCCCTCTCTCTCATTTCATCCTCACAACAATCCTGCTATGCAGAAAGAGTGACAGACAGACAGATGCATTTCATGACTGAGTGGGGATTTGAACCTCTAACTACTACACCATACTGAGTAACATAACAGATCATATAATTGTAGAGTTGGAAGGCACCCTGAGGATCATCTAGTCCCAGGGGTGGCCATCTCCCAAGAGACTGCAATCTACTCACAAAGTTAAAAACTGGCAGCAGTGATCTACCCCCTTTTGGGGGGTTCAAGTCAAAGTTGTTGAACTTTGTTTTAGGAAGGAGGTGCAGGGCAAAAATGTTGAGATTTTTTTTAGGGGTGTCAAAGTTGTTGAGCTTCTTTGAGGGGGAGCCAGTGATCTACCACAGATGTTCAGTGATCTCCCTGTTGGATGTGCCTGATAGCCCAACCCCCTGGCTCCTCCCATATCTTGCTGGCAGGGAAGCATAACCAAGGCATCTTGGTAACTTCTCTCCAACATCGCCATGTCATCTTCACAGTGCCTCCTCAATACTGCCACGTCATCTCCAAGACACTGGCCATGATTGGTGGGCACTGGTGTCATTTCCATGGACGTCGTCACTCTGCCCTGTGCTTTTCTGAGCAGTATGTTTTTGCCCTGCTGATCTGAAAGAAGCGAGTGTAGGACACGATAGACTTCACACCGGCATAGTAAGGGCATAGTGCTGGAGGCATATCTCTCCCCGTTATGTATTGGTGTATAGGATTCCTCGGTTAGCTGCTCCCCAAGTGCATTAGATACGAGCATCCAAATTCAGAGAGCCCACAATCTGTCTTGCCAAGTACAGATAAAATATTTCAAAATAGAAAACCAATTATCTGAGGAAACCAGGCTGTTTTTCCATGTAGGGAAAAAGCAGTGGAGCATGGAATGGGAAAGATGAGAGATGTTTCAGAGGAGGATAATTCTGAGCAGAGTAATAAGGGAAAAGGAAGAAAAGAGAGAGAGAAAAAATAGAACCCAATATATTTTCCCCACCCCTTTTTTCCTTCCTGCTTCTCTTGGTTTCCTTGTCATCCACCTTTCCTTTCCAGAACTGGCTTCTCTTATGCAGAAATGATGTAGCAGAGAATTAGAGGCAGTCCTGCTAGTCATTTGCCTGGTGAAATGTTGACAGGTGCTGTACATTATGGCATGTATTTGGGAAGACACAATAAATACGATCTGAAAAGGTCATGTCTCACGCAAATACCTTTGACTGTTCAGGCAGAATCTCTCTTAAAGCATAGCTCAGAAAATAGTTGTGGCAACACACTCCACCCCATTCTCCTGCAGCCTACGGAAAAGTGGAATTTCAAGAAACATTTTAATTCCTTGTTAAGGATTCTGACTGGGGAATTATTTGCTGCTTCATTATACTGGCACCCAGAGAGGCAGTCATCATGCTGTGAGGAATATGCCACTGACTGTTCCATTTGAAAAAGGGGTATCTAGGAAATATGCAATTATTCTTGTTCTCATCAAAAGAATTAGAAAGACGGTCTTTTGATTAGAGAAAAGGAGCAATAACCTAGCTGTAGTTGCAAAAGCTGCACCTAGGTCCCTTCATCTCCATCAGGGTGTTTTCCATTAACATAATAACAGGGCATTCATACGCCCAATACAAAAAGAGGGTTAAAGGTTAAAACAATCCTAAGAGATTACTACAATTGCATTCTATATTGTCTGGTTACATATATGCGATATGAGATGATGCAGGGTACTAATTAAAACTCTTGCCTATAGCTTCTGCTCTCATTAATTATCTTGGTATTTTCCACTCTCATCCATGAATATTTCTGTGGTTAATGATGCTACATCTCCTGTATACCAATTCACTCATGCATATGACCACTTGATTACCTAGCATAGAATGTTTAATCTAATTACTGTTTAATGCAATCTAAAAACGGGCTTCGCTTATTTAAGGCCATGTACTAGGGCCCTCAGTTTCGTGCTGGGATATGCTGGCATGAAGGTTTGCCCAAGGCAGTTATGCTACAGCCCAATGAAGAGGCTACCTCGAAGCAAGATACTTTCTCTCCTGCCTAGGGAGCTCCACCGGTACCAGAATATCTCACATTTATATTGCCACATTCTCTTTCCAAAGTTAATAGATGGATATTCCATGCTTCCTATCTAGCAAGCTCATTGGCTGTACTTGCCTATTCCTATTCTTCTGTCAGAATTTGCCTGGTTTGGGGAAAACAATTTGCCTGGTTTCGGGGAACGTCTCTATGACTTTCCTCCTTGGTCCTTTCATACACCATTTCATCTCCTGCCCAGTGGTCCTGGATCCAAAGCAGAGAAGGACAACAAGACCAATCCTCTCTTCTAGTCATTCCACTGAAGCCTGTTCACCTTGACTGGTGATATAGGCCCTTGATTGAACTGCCCTAGCTGATATCTCATGCCCTCTGTTAGGCGACACGCCCCACTTTTCTGAGAAAAAAACCATGCAAGAGGAAGATGTTTTACAGACCTATCTCCATTCAGTCCCTCCATTGTTATAATCTATTCTGTGTTCTTCTTGACTTTTCAACAGAACTCCTTCTTATAATGTTAAATATGACGTTTTACACCTACAACCATGCATGCTTGATGCTCTGCGCTGTGTCCTCCTGTGGTCTGTGTTTGCCTGAGCTTGAGTCTGGACTAAGGATTCTGAGCCCCTGTGTTCTCATTCGATGCATGATATCCAATCACAGAACATTTCAGGATATGGGCCTCTGCCATTGACCCTTAAACTCTGAGTCATGATTCGCAGCTTGGAAGTTTAGACAGCCAATCATGCTGGGAGTGGGAGTGGCCCAGGCCTTCAGAAATGTATATATGCAGTTGCTTTGCGCCTGTTGTTCAGTTCTGTTAGTTCAGTAAAGGTTCTTGCTGTTATCACTGTGTCTTGGTTCGTGGGAACCCACCTACACTTCACTCCCATGTTCCTTTGCTAGACCTGTGGCACCCGTTTCTTGCTAACTTTTGTTATGTGACATTTTATTAAGGCGTCGTTACAACAACCATAAGTTTCTTAAGCAGGATAAAGGGTGTGATTCTTTAAAGATTCCTACAACAGCAGCCGGCAAACTTTAGTTTGGTCCAAAAATAAATACAAAGCTTCTTAGCTAAAGAGTCCCACAAAGGGGAACGTCTTTCAGCTTTCTTCATTCCCTTAATGGGGTCATTTGTACATGGACAGAACATTTGGCATTTTAGAAAATCCTACTTCCAGGATGTGATTTATTTCCTTCCCCCCCCCCCCAGGCACTTACAACATTTCTAGTTTCCTAAATTTATTTGGAAGTCCCACTGGATTTAGTGGCATTAGTATCGTTGCCAGTAGCAGGAAAGAAATTGGTCTTCATGTTGTTTAAAGCACAACTGCTCTACTGGAGAATTAAGTAACCATATGAGGGGTACTCAGATCATCAGCAATGACATAGATTTCTTTGATAATTCCTCCCCTTACCCCAGAACAACTTGGTTGATAAAATAGTAGCTTGGCTCAACTAAAAAAGGCCCCTGTCTTTTTCCTTCTACACATAAGCTATGTTTTTAGATGCTACCTGGATGACCTGCCTCCCCTAGCAAGTCACCTCAGTCTCCATGGGCTTTCTCCGTGCAGCCTGGGGCCTACACCTGTTGATGAACATTTCTAAACCTTTAAGGGTTCTCCAGGTACTTGCAGCTAATAAGCCATAGACCCTTGTAAATGTCCTTCAGGCTTTGTTGATCAATATTAGGTTCCTAACACCACCTGAAAATTTGGCTTCAGCAAATTGATGCCGAAATCATAATCTATTATGAATCAATTTGCACTGCTTTCCCTCCCAGACTATGCCTCCAATATAATCCCTACCTATTTCATACTGTGCTGAAATAGTCCAAAGTCAGGATCCTCTGTGCTTTTGAATTGTATGAACACAAGTAATTATAATGTGAAATGTATCCTATCAGGAAGCAAATTCTACTTTCTTACAATAAGAGTACACCTACATCACAATCAGAGATATCACCTTGCTGATAAAGGTCTGTATAGTTAAAGCTATGGTTTTCCCAATAGTGATGTATGGAAGTGAGAGCTGGACCATAAAGAAGGCTGATCGCTGAAGAATTGATGCTTTTGAATTATGGAAATCAGCCCTGAGTGCTCACTGGAAGGACAGATCCTGAAGCTGAGGCTCCAATACTTTGGCCAGCTCATGAGAAGAGAAGACTCCCTGGAAAAAACCCTGATGTTGGGAAAGATGGAGGGCACAAGGAGAAGGGGACGACAGAGGACGAGACGGTTGGACAGTGTTCTCGAAGCTACGAACATGAGTTTAACCAAACTGTGGGAGGCAGTGGAAGACAGGAGTGCCTGGCGTGCTATGGTCCATGGGGTCATGAAGAGTCAGACATGACTAAATGATTATTTGAATGCCTTCCTCCATATATGGACAGACAGCTATACCAGTTCTCTAAAAGGCATAAACCAACCCTATGTGGAAATTATCAAATTATCTAGAGTTAGTCCTTCATCCAAGATTTCCTGAAGAGTAGATGTGTCCTAACCTCCCATGGTTTGGGAGATATAAAAGGTAAGTCCACAGCATATTTTAGACTAAACCCTTTGTGTCTTGCCCAACAGCGGCTACGAAATTTGGTACCAAGGTACAAGTTGTATGGCCATTCTATAATTCGTGTTTATTTTGTACATAAAATGTCAGGTCTTTTCTTCCCTGTTTAACAGGAAATCACTTTTTATCAGAGCAGCTGTAAAAGGTGAAGACAGAGAAAAGCTCATATACGAAAAAATATATTTCTGCCCACTGTATCACTCCCAGGCTGTTTTGTAAAAACTATTTCCTAACAGGAAATAAATATGTAAAAGGTGACATCAATTATTAAAGTTTCAATTACAACACAAAAAAGGCAGAAGAAGCCATGCATAGAGGAAATGACTAATTTGAAAAGGGAATAAACTGTATCTGTTCAGATAAACTGAAAGGCATTTCATTTGTGGAGAATTTAGGCAGGATATTTATTCAGATCTCAACAAAAGGGAAACCGGAATCCGTGTATGATAAAATCTTTTCGCTTTCTTTTCCCAGACAAAGGTCTGGTGACAGGGATGCTTTTCATATTCAGATCCCTCTGTTATTAGCTCTACTAACTCCTTCTGTTTGTGACACTGCATCAGCTCTCAGATATTCCTCAATACAGAATAGAATTCTTCCACTTTCCATCAGTGTTTTTGGCCCATTTAAGAGTACAGGATGAAGGACAAGTGTTTATAAATCTATAGAAATAAAGGAGACTGTGACACACTTTCATTTATGTCACGATCAAAATACTAAAACCAAAGAGAAAGCTTCACATTGTTTTTACTTAGTGGAAGGCTTTGAACCACAACAATAACCGTACTTCTCAAACAGAAATAGTTCTCCCACAGGGACTATTCAGGTTTTAGGGTGTCTACCTGGCCTCTTGGAAATTTGTCCAGCCTCTGATTCCACATATAAACATTCCTTCATGCTTCATTTTATGCTGTTTCTAGAAGCATCTTGATGATAGTCCGTGGGACTGTTTTGAATCTGCATACATTAAAATGACCTGGCAGAAACAATTGCTGCTTGTTTTTCCTACAGGAAAGGTAGCAACTTTTATGCATGACTGTCCAATGATGGAGCTTAAGATCACAGACCTTTTTTTATGGCTTTGGGAGAACGGCTTTTGTTTTCACACTGGTTTCATTTAGAGTGCAGCATAATGTGTTTTGTGAAAGGAATGAGATAGAATAAAACTGGATCTGGGAGCAATTACTATTTTATAAGAGGGTATAATATACAGGGGTGTTTTGAAGGAATATTCAACCATGCTCTGTGTAAAAGAGAGTGGGCAGACTTCCTCAGGTGAGTAGCCTCTTGGACAAGTTGTTAAACAACTGCCGAGTTCAGTTAATGAATCCACTAGCAGTCCCAACATTAGTGTGGGATTGTGGGAGTAACAGAGCTGCAAGCTAACCTCTAAGCACTAAGCAGGGGCAATTCTCCAAAGTGAAGTGAGAATCTGTTGAGTTTACCTGTGGACAACCTCTAGCAACACCTCAAGACCACAAACTTGACATGAGTCAACAGTGTGATGCAGCAGCTAAAAAAGCCAATGCAATTCTGGGCTGCATCAATTGGAGTATAGCATCTAGATCAAGGGAAGTAATAGTACCACTGTATTCTGCTCTGGTCAGACCTCACCTGGAGTACTGTGTCCAGTTCTGGGCACCACAGTTCAAGAAGGATACTGACAAGCTGGAACGTGTCCAGAAGAGGGCAACCAAAATGGTCAAAGGCCTGGAAACGATGCCTTATGAGGAACGGCTTAGGGAGCTGGGTATGTTTAGCCTGGAGAAGAGAAGGTTAAGGGGTGATATGATAGCCATGTTCAAATAAAGGATGCCATATAGAGGAGGGAGAAAGGTTGTTTTCTGCTGCTCCAGAGAAGCGGACACGGAGCAATGGATTCAAACTACAAGAAAGAAGATTCCACCTAAACATTAGGAAGAACTTCCTGACAGTAAGAGCTGTTCGGCAGTGGGATTTGGTACCAAGGAGTGCGGTGGAGTCTCCTTCTTTGGAGGTCTTTAAGCAGAGGCTTGACAGGCATGTGTCAAGAATGCTTTGATGGTGCCTCCTGCTTGGCAGGGGGTTAGACTGGATGGCCCTTGTGGTCTCTTCCAACTCTATGATTCTATGATTCTAAGACAGAGAGTAGCTAACTTCAGGCACAACTGCATGCACAAACATTAGACGGCCCTCAAGCCATCTGCAACTTGAAGCTCTGTCTGTGATCCATTGGTGTGTTCCATTCTTTAGCACTTCAGAGCCTCACCACATTCATTTCCTCAGACCTCAAAAGGTCACTCATCACTCAGTTAGTTTTAAGCTAATGATTCAGGCTCAGTGGCTGAAAATTAACATTTTTACATAAAGTGATGTAGTCTAATTATAAGACATAAAAATGTTCATTACTGGGACAGCCATAAATGCCACAAAGCAAATACATCTCATAGTAAATGAGCTAATTAGTACATAATTACTGTCCATTACCAATTGCTTTAGTGAGGGGAAGGGTTGGTTGAATAAAATACTTCCCTTGTTTGTTTATTTCAGCTGTATACATGACTTTATACATGTCTGTATACATACATTACTAGAATTGCATGAATCTGGTAGGGATAATTAGGTGCCTTCAGACAGAAATAGAGTGCTACGTTCTCCATATTTAGGCTCAGCCTAGAAATATTTGAAATGAGCTATTACAAGTGTCAGTGGGGGCAAAGGTATCACATATGATCACCAAAGATTCCTACATACTGCTGTATTTTTAAAACTGTTACTGTTCGCCTGATGCAATGCTAGTCAACTCAAGTTGTGTGGATAAGTCAAGGAGGAAGCAGATCAGCCAGTTTATTTGGGGTGTGCTGTGGTTAAACCACTGAGCCTAGGGTTTGCTGATCAGAAGGTTGGCGGTTCGAATCCCTGTGACGAGGTGAGCTCCCGTTGCTTGGTCCCAGCTCCTGCCAACCTAGCAGTTCGAAAGCACGTCAAAATGCAAGTAGATAAATAGGAACCGCTACAGCGGGAAGGTAAACGGCGTTTCCATGTGCTGCTCTGGTTTGCCAGAAGCGGCTTTGTCATGCTGGCCACATGACCTGGAAGCTATACGCCGGCTCCCTCGGCCAATAATGCGAGATGAGCGCGCAACCCCAGAGTCGGTCACGACTGGACCTAATGGTCAGGGGTCCCTTTACCTTTACCTTACTGCAGCATCGGGAATATCCAAAGCTGCTTATTTATGGTTACCTGGAATTATTGATTCTTGTTCTTCAGATCTGGGAAGCCCCCAGTGGAAAAAGGTGGCAGGAACAGACATGGGGGGGGTGTATACAATTCTGTGCCTAAAAACAAACAAAAAGGGGCAGCCCCCCACCCAAAAACAATTCAATAAGGATTGTGCAAGCTCCAACCTCCTGGAGCTATGCAATGCTGAGAAAGAACGCTGGAAAACTGGAATTGTGCGGTAAGGAATGCCAATCTATAGCCCTTTACAGCTTCTAGTAACCCAGAGAAAGGCAAGGTGGACCAGATGGAACCCTGAACACGTGTAGTTTTGCTATAGGGTGCAGATACACTTCATTTATTGCAGATCGTGTCTTCCCTTAAAGAGGGCATGTGTTGCGGTGAGACCTGGCAACCAAAGGCTTGTGTTGTGGGTGGGAAGGATTGGACAGCCACAACACCCTATTGGTAGGTCCTTTGATGCTGGGTTCAATCAGACCAATGGGACGCGAGCTAAACAGATCAAGGGACCTATATATGTTCATGCACGTGACCCTGAGCTTCCTCTTTTGGTGCTCATCGGAACACGCACCCACCGCTCCCTACTTTTAGGGCTTGTTGCGCTTGACCTTGCTATGCCGTCGTGTGTCGTCTATCGTTGGGACAGGGGCACAGCAGGAATTTCCCCCAATTGGCTAATTGGCTGGTGCCATTTCGGTTTCGCCTGCCGCGTAGCAAATTGTCACAACTTGTAAGGTTGCAGATAGGCTCTGGTTCAGGTGATAGGGATGGGGGAACGCTCTCGCCATCCCTATGCGAAGGGTATTCTGTTAAAGGAATCCAGGGACTCAATGGTTTGGTCAACCCTGTGAGGGGTTGTGCCCATGCCTGAGTCCAGGGGGACATCTGGGTGGTGGACATAGCATGTCCCTGGCTTTCCGCCTATCCGGGTGTTCACCCTTGGCTGACCTATGCTGGAACCGTGGGTCAGCGCTACCTGCATGGCAGGGAGCTAGTGGAACCAGAGCCTATGCAACCACTCACTTGCTGTAATCAATAAAGTTGTGGCCTAAATTCTGCCAAAACCCAAACCAAAATTATGAGTCTTTTGTGAATTTATTTAAGGGGGAGGTTTAAAGGTCTGAACATGCAACTCCAAGTAAATAAAATAAATCTAAAACTGGCTAGCAGGCCTGTAGAAGGACAATTCATACTCATGTTTTACAGGTGAGGAACATTACAACCATAAAATAAAAACAATTAACACAATAAATTATTTCATATGCAACTTTGCTTGGTATCTTGGTAATTCCCAGTTTACCATTTGCCTGCCTCTGCAATATTCTTACTAGAGCTGATTGCTTCAAATAGGAAGCCACTGATTATTTTCAATAGTAATGTTTTTGATACACAGCAGCCCTCAGTTTGTCCCTGAGGTCTTTTTTTTCATAATAAAAACACTACGTTAAAGTTATGTGGAATAAGTGGGCTGAGGGAGCAGTCTTAGGGAGTAATACTAAAAAAAATATGAAATGGCTGCTGTCAAAACACAGAGAATTAAAAAACCGGCATACCTGTTTGTAAGCAGGAGATGGAGATCTAAAGGGTGAACTCCATTTTCGAGTGTGGTTCTTTACAGTAGTGTCATTTGAATAAGCCTCATATATTGATTCCAAATGCCATTATTTACCCAATAAAATCCAAGCATTTTTCTATTGACGCATCACAGCACACGGTGGTACTGATTCCAGGAATTTAACACTTGGCGTTAATGAAGATGGCACATTCAATATTGCCACTTTTTGTTTACACCAGCAGCAAACATTGCGATCCCAGGGACTTTGGAACCTCCATTTGAGAGCCAATGTGGTGTAGTGGTTAAGAGCAGTAGACTCGTAATCCGCGGAACCGGGTTCGCGTCTCCGCTCCTCCACATGCAGCTGCTGGGTGACCTTGGGCTAGTCACACTTCTTTGAAGTCTCTCAGCCCCACCCACCTCACAGGGTGTCTGTTGTGGGGGAGGAGGGGAAAGGAGATTGTTAGCCGCTTTGAGACTCCTTCGGGTAGTGATAAAGCAGGATATCAAATCCAAACTCTTCTTCTTCTTCTAAAATATCTCGCTACCAATGTTAACTATACAGTATAGGACTGCATTGAGCTCTGTTTTAGTATTGCTATGGCAAGCATGGTGCTCAAAATGCCTGTTTCAAGTACAGTATCTCTCTTCCCTAACATAACCTATTCCGCTTCTGTCATTCCATCATATAATTTCTACTAAAAATCTGCATTACTTCTCCTTTGATGACAGCTCTCTTAAGAAAAGCATGCCATCTTTGTTCTTTCTCCCTCCTCCTCAAACAAACACCAGCCATCTTTGTTCAGTGAAATCATTTTCAACCTCAATTACTTCCCCATTTAACAAATGGTTTGGATAGGAGAGAGCTACCGTAGCAAGAATAACAGTTGGTGTTCCACAGCAATCTTTTTAATTCTGTCTTGGAGAGGAATTCTCTAGCAGAAAAGATGCTTCACATTTCTTTTTCTGTCACTGCATTGTTGCTGTACAGCTTGTTTGTGAAAGACAGATTCACAGCACCCCATGAACGCTGCTAAATAAATCTACACTACCTTTCAGGGAAACAAGACAGAAAACAGCTTTTCCTTACAGCTTTTCTGTAAAGAAAGCCTCTAAACTTTAAAAGGGCCAAAAACAAAAAACGACACCCCACTCTTAGAGCTGACACTATATATGCTAAGCTTCATGATTTGTTTTTATTACAATTAGGGGGTGGCAACTCCTCAATACCTTTATTTGGCCACCTGGAAGCCTTGCAGAAATGAGTTAAGACCTGGGGGAAGCAATCCAGAAAAATCAAGGCTTTTCTCCTGTCTTGCAATGGAAAAGGTGAAAACTGTACTTGCAAAGAATACAAAATTGTACGAAAGCTAGATGAAGGCTATAGGGAACCTTCTGGAAACCCATGACAAAGCATGGAAGTGAATTAATATTCAGAATGTAAGGCTGCTAGTACAATGATAAAGGCATACATTTGCTGCTGCTCTGCTGGAACTATTCACAATATAACACTTACTTAAGTGCTAACCCTGAGCGAAGGCCTGCCCTGGTCTCAAAAGCAAGCAACATCGCTTGCAGCCTGGAATTCTCTCAATCTACATTAGATGGACATTAGACAAGGGGCAGCAGTGAAAACAAACATTAGATGCAGACAGTGAGAAAGGGAGGCTGCAGAGAAGAGACTTGGGTAACATCTTTTCTTAGTCACTTTAATCATATTTTCTTAAACTAAAGCTATAATTTTAAGGAGCGTGTCACCCATGCATCTAAGTACAAGCAGTCAATGGAAGGGCCCTGGAACAACCAAGACATTAAGAAACTCAAGAGAGCTACCGGTAGTCAAAGCAGTTGTACTACGGTATATATTATCTACTGACTCATTACAGACTCTCCAAGTTTCCCTATTTTCCAGGAACAGTCCCGGATTTACAGAAGCCATCCTGGTTTCTGATTTGATCCTGGAATGTCCCATATTTCCTTAGGACGTCCCTATTTTCCTCAGAGAAATGTTGGAGGGTATGGAGTTATGAGACCCCGAGCCATGGAGATGAGTAACTTATACAACCTCAATTGTAGGCTTAGGTTTTATATTTGTGTAAATAAACCATATATTATAAAGACACCGTGGTCTCTGCTGCGCCTTATTCCAAAGGAAACATGAACTCTGGCGATTGACAGTTTTGCCTCAGCATCATGAGCTTAAGGTAACAATTCAAGAGACAAAATTGTCTGTAAATCTACCTATATTTGGAACATGTCATGAGACAGCAGTTTGTTTCCATCATCACTTAATAAAACAATTGGGGGAGGAGAAGGTTTACTGTTTTACTGTTTTCCTTCAGCATTCTCCCTCTGTAATTACAAATGTGTCCTCAGTCTGGGAATAGCATGAATAACTTTATCCAACAGATAAGTAGAAACATTGATAACAAAGGAACAGGTATAGTTAAAGCAAAATAAACTAGCAAAATATGCCTATCAACTTGCACACACTTCCAATGCATTTTCAAATGAGATCTTCAGACCCAATTTTAGTGTCATTCATGTTACTTTTATGTATATAACTGGACATATCAAGGGCTTCCCTGCACATTTTCTTTGTAAGTTAGGGTCTGAAAAATTTTCATTATCTGAAATGAATGAGAAAAAATTAGCATTGAAAACGGGTCACAGAAAACCAGGAGAGAAGGGAGATGAAATGTAGAAAATAAACAGAAAGGAGGCATGAATGATGTTGGGGAAAGGAATGAATGTAATTTTTGAGTGACAGTTTCTATGGAGGTCCATGATCAAGCTTATTTCTCCTTGCACAATTTTATATTGTTTAGGGGGGGAATCATTGTAGGTGTAATTTTAAAACTTGCAGGAGACGAAGCTTGGAAAGAACACTGAGACTTGGAATGTACCACAGAATTTGTTGTGCCCCTCAAACTCTTGTGAATATCATACCAACAGACCATCTCTGGCCTTATGGTGCCACATATACTGACTACATGGGAGCCATTTGAAACAACATTCACACAGAGAAGTGAAGAGTCTCGATGGGTTAGACTTCTGGTCTGCAGCCTAACCCTCAACCTCCATTCTGCCATTAACTAGCCAGAGCTTTCCTTAATAAGTTTATGCAGATATTTAGATGAATCATAGAGTCCTAGAATCATAGAGTTGGAAGCGACCCTGGGAGTTATTTAGTCCAACTTCCAGGTATCTCAACAGTTGGTTTACCCATCCAATTTGAAACCATACTGCCCTGCTTAGCTTTGCAAGTGTGCTAGCAGTTTTATTGCTCCACCACTGGGACCTGCGTAAGACTGAGGAAAGGCAGCAAAGTACAACACAATAAGAAGGAAGCAGATAACCTAGAGCCAGTCTGAAGGTAGGGCAGGATGTGATTAATCCCCAAGAAAACACAAAGTTATTCAAACAAAGTCCAAAGACTCAGTCCAGATGTCCCTAAGAGGATCTGATGGCTGAAAAAGTCCTGTCTCTCCAGCAAAGAAGCAATGGTTTTTTAAAACAAAACACAAAAAACAAAAACGGAGGTCTAGCTTGAATCATGTAGTTTTCAGCTGCTGAATGGCCTCAAATTGCATTTTTTGCTTTTTCCAGTACAGTGGTACCTCAGGTTACAGACGCTTCAGGTTACAGACTCCGCTAACCAGAAATAGTACCTTGGGTTAAGAACTTTGCTTCAGGATGAGAACAGAAATTGCACGGCGCGGCGGCAGCGGGAGGCCCCATAGGCTAAAGTGGTACCTCAGGTTAAGAACAGTTTCAAGTTAAGAACGGACCTCCGGAACGAACTAAGTTCTTAACCCGAGGTACCACTGTAGTTGTCTAGGTTGGTAGGTTGTGGTGGTGAGCAGACACTGGAGAGTGTGAAGGCCCCTGGTGCAGGGGGACCATCAGAGGCCCCATGCTTGGGGGGGGGAGTTGCTTGTGGTGGTGGTCCTGGTTCAGGAGTCTGTAGCTCAATAAACTTCTCACTCAGAGGTTCAGACCCCATGTCTGCAACTACCGGTAGTGATGCTGGCATTTCCAGCCAGGCTCTTCTGTGCTTCCTCTGCCTCCCAAGGTTGAGGTTGTAAAAAGCATGAAAACAAAACAAAGTCAGTTGCCTAAAGCCAAGGCATGCTTCCCTCAGGCTGTATGCTTTGTGGATTTGCAGGACAATAGACCCCTCAGATGAGATTAGAACATGTTAACTCGCCTAATATATGGCCTGTGTGTTTTAGGGTTCACCCACCCTGCTGCTTGCCCCATGCCTAAAAGGCACAGCCCATGGAAAACTCCCTTTAGCTCTAAATCGGAGCAAGCATCAATGTTCTGACTGAATGCTAAAGAGCTCGTTTCCCCCAGGGGAAAGCAGTGGGAAGTGTGGATAAGGCCTTAGTCCCTAACTAGTCTACCATCCTAGCAAATCATTAATGCAGACGGAAAAACAGGGTCAAAATACTGCCTGTGCTTACAATAGGGGACTTGCACTCACCAAGTATATGTCTCATACAGTGATACTTTCTAAAACAACAAATACTACTACTACTTCTACTACTACTACCCATGTAATATTGCATAAAGTCTGCCCTGTGGCTTGGGGAACAGCTTGAGAAAAACTAATCTAACCTCCCTTTGGGTTCTTGCAAAAAGTTTCAGAGTTAACTCGATCCCGGCTAGAGAAAAACCCGTGGCCGTATATTGATTACGTTTAAATTTCTTGAGAATAATTATTAATAATTCCTACTTTGCGGTATGCTTTGGTATTGAAGCATCACACAGTAGACAAATATAGCTCTGGAAAACAGGCTATTCCGGCAGCATCTTTCTTTGGCTTTGTATGCTTAGTTTCCATTGTGGCCTTTGTACTCTGCAGCTCTTTTATGTAGCCTTCTGGCTTAGCCCACCTGAACAGTTCGCAGTAATCGTAGTTTTTCAGTAGGATGCAGAAGGAAAATCATAAGAGGCTTTTACTGAGGGTGGAGGATTGGGGAGGGAATGGGGGGGGAGTAAAGATTTTCAGAGCTATTCCCAAAATGAGAGGTCCAAAAAAAAATCAATTTGTAATTATCTGCCAACACAAATCTAAAGGCTTTTCTTTGATAAGGGTGGTAATACACAGGGCTGTAATGTGAATTATTTTAAAGAATAAAAGACTGATTGTCTTCATGACCTATATAGCTTTTAGTGAGCTTTCAATCAAAATTACATTTTATACAGCTCATGAATGGCTTTCCCTTCCTCTTTTAAAAGTGGGGTGGGGGGGGGTGGGGGGGTTATTCCATTTGGTAAGCTTTCAGGCTTAAACAGGATTCAGATTTCTTCCTATGGTGATGCATTTTGTCCTCCTGAAAAATGAAGGCACGGGCTTTGCGAGAAAGATGAAGCTTTGGCTAAACAAAAGGTTAGCCTTTCAGCCAAGATCTAAAAGAGAGTTGTCTTGGCTATTTATTATTCTGCAGAAGTTCAACAATGTAAAGAAATTACTTTTAAGAGAGAGAGAGAGAGAGAGAGAGAGAGAGAGAGAGAGAGAGAGAGAGAGAGAGAGAGAAGTGTGGGCACTTTTAGGAATGTGATTTAACTGAATTATTTACAGCACATAGTAAAAACGGCAGTACCAGACCTCTGTCGCTGCATAGAGTCAATGGAGCCATAATCATTACAGGGGCATTTCTCGTAAAGTGTCTAAATTCAAGCCTTAGAGACTCTAAGCCGGAAGCCTTGCTAAAAGGGCCCTCCGTGACATTTCAGACTGATTTCTCCTAACAAATGCCATGACAATTCCCATCTCTCCCCCCCCCAGCCCACTTTACTGCTGCATTTGCAGCTCCAATAATGCAATAATGGAGCAGAACATTCGCAACTTAATTAGTCTTCCCTAATTGTGGGCAGGTGAGAGGTATGAAGCACTGGCTGGAATCCTGAACAGCTGCGAATATGCCATTTGTCATGGAATCATGTCCTCTAAGCTAACAATCTGGTTTCTCTTCAGCCATTTCAGCTGCTGGCTACCATCCTTGGTCTCAGTGGTGGCTTACTGTGATGACAACTTTTCAGAGTTTGGGTTTGGGATCCCAGGTGATATCAACTGCCACTAGCAATGTTCCCGAATCAGATATCAGTGTGTGCTCCAACGGACAGAGTTCTTGTGTGAAAAGAGAACAGTCTGCTCATTTTAAGTGAACAAGGAACTCTGCTTGTCCACTGAAACTTTTCTGTGACCAAAGCAGTGCCAGATACAATAATAATAATAATAATAATAATAATAATAATAATAATAATAATAATAATTTATTTGTACCCCGCTCAGGGCAGCTAACACCATAAAACTAACAAAGTATACAAATAACATAAAAACAGGCAATCAATCAATTAAATTGATTGAGCATATAGTGCAAGATTCATTAGTTCAGCAGGGGCGTTTTACCATTTAAAACGTTAAAGGATACTGTATAGTCCTATTCCATCCAATCACTTTACCCAATCTGCCAAAAGGAAGCCCAAACAAAAAGGTCTTTACAACAATTACAGAGGGTGCTATCTTTGGCAAGTCTCTCAGTGTACAGAATTCCTTAAATGGAATGGAATGGATGCTGGTGACACCCGGGACTGCCCAAAGATACTAAAGTATCCAGAAGCAGCTATTTCCATTCTGAACCAGTGTTTGGAAGTTGTGGCCAAGCACTAATCCAAACAAGATGGAAGTGGTGCTGGTTGGAAATGGCTCTGGTCTGCGGGGAGAGGCTTTTCTATAGCTGATGGGTTCTCTTTCTTATCCTGGGCTTGTCCATACTTATGTTTGTCCCATTACTTCACCCCGGAAAGTCTGCTCTTTACTGCTGAACCGGAGCAAACATCCACCAGGTCTTCCGTGGATGGATGTTTGCTCTACTTCAGCAGTAAATCATTGGTTTTCCCACAGAAAGCGGTAGGCAAACAGAAAACCGCTTGGACCCATGCCTAGCACACATGGGACAAGTGGAAAACCTCTTGGACCCAAGCTTTCTAGCCACAGGGCAAACGAATTGTAGATGAGCCCAGAGGTAGCCCTGAACTCAACGAAGTTACTTGAGAAACAAGCTGGAGTTGCTGCTCAAAGTACCTCTTCTTATTTCCAGCTATCAAGGAGGCTTTTTAATCTCTTAGGGCTCATGCAGACTTGGCCTTTTCCCTGCCACTTTCCCCCAGGGAAAACCAATCTTTTCCACAAATGTCAATTGGCTTTTCTCTAGATTGATGTCACCTCTGATTTATGGCTGAAAAGCTGGTTTTCCTGGGCAAAGCAGCAGGGCAAGGGCAAAACTGCTCGGACCCTCGCCCAGAAAGCACGGGACAGGTGGGGAACCACTTGGAGCCATGTTTTTCAGGCATGGGAAAGTGGAAGTGTGCACAAGCCCTTGGGGTAAGAAAACAGCATGGCTAGTTGGAATAATTATGGATTGGTTTAATCTTTTTCCACTTGCACATTCTTTCCTCAGCTAAGCAGAGGTCTGGCTAAACATCAGCAACATCCAGCGCCGTATCAGATTCCTGATGACTAATGGTTCTGCGCATTTGAAGCAATTCACTTGGTAAGCAGCTTTTAAACATTATGGGTCCCATATGGAGGTGCCACCATGTGGAAGCAATTCTTGGCAACCTGCACCTGGGGCTGTAAGTCTGAACTGGCATTTAGTCATCATCTGTCAGTGTTCATGCTGGCCTACATTCTTCATTAATTAAGATGGAGAAGCGGTTCGGCTTCAACACTGATGGTACTACTATATTTAGAAAAGGGGGATGTGCTCAAAGTTTGTGAAAAGTTCAAATTAGCACTTTATTACGTTTGAGCCTTGTTCCGGTTCATGCCTTAATAGTAAAGGACATTGTGAAGGAAAGTCCTCATCCTGTGACTTTAACGGGGGTAATGCTATAGTGGGGTTACAGTGGTGAAGGGGGAATTCAGGACTTGGGCAGAATTTGTGTTTGTTGTACCTTCTCCCTCCTCCCCGTTTCGTGTTAGGCTAAATTGTTGTGAGGAACATAAGGCAATTCTAACTGCTGCCTGGGTGGGTGCTTTGCCACTAGGGCTGATGGTGTGCGTGTAGGGTTGCCAGACTCAATAGAGGACAGGACTTCTGTGCCTTTAATTGCCCTGCTCTCTTTTGAGTCTGGAAACCTTAAAGAGAAACCAGCAGACCCTTTGCTTGGAAATTAAACAAAGGGTCTGCTGGTTTCTCTTTAAGGTTTCCAGACTCAAAAGAGAGCAGGGCAATTAAAGGCACAGAAGTCCTGTCCTCTATTGAGTCTGGCAACCCTATGTGTGTGTGACATCCTCTTTTATACTGGGAGGGGGTTGCTCCCATCATTATAAGTTCATTGGCTCCCTCTGTGTGGGCAGGGTTGCCAGCACAGCCCTTCATTGATTGTCGCTGGCAGTATCCAAGGTTTCTGTGGGCACAGCTGGTTTTTCTGCCATTATTGCAACCGAGTCAGATGGATGGGGTACAAATAATAAAATTAAATAATAATAATAATAATAATTAATAATAATAATATAACAACAACAACACTATATTTTCTTGATAGATGTTCCCTCACTCCTTATACGGGTACTCAATGGATATAGTGGGCATTTTGCCAGCATAGAAGCAGTAAAGGTAAAGGACCCCCCAGACAGTTAAGTCCAGTCAAAGGAGACTATGGGGTGTGGCACTCATCTTGCATCAGGCCGAGGGAGCCAGTGTTTGTCCGCAGACAGCCTTTTGGGTCATGTGTCCAGCACAACTAAACCACTTCTGGTGCAACGGGACAGTGTGACAGGCGCCAGAGCGCATGGAAATGCCATTTACCTTCCCCTTGCAGTGGTACCTATTTATCTACTTGCACTAGTGTGCTTTTGAACTGCTAGGTTGACAAAAGCTGGAACAGAACAACAGGAGCTCACCCCATTGTGCAGATTTGAATCGCTGACCTTCCAATTGGTTTAGACCACAGTGTCACCCTCATAGAAGCAGTATTAGCGTTAGACACGGCTTGGCATAGGTCTAAGATTGTTCTGAAAATATGTGCATACAACTTAAATATGTATAAATTATGCACTTCAGGCATGCACTTGTACCTTACAAACATTGTCCCCTCAAGGCGAATTATGTGAACTCTCATTAAGCTGTATTGATGGATGCAGCAAGCATATTTAGGCCTTGGAAGCATAATCTATGGCAAGTAAAAACTATTAGTGTGGGGGAAAGCTCATTTGCAGCTTTCAGAAACCTACAGCTATCAGTCTCTGCCATGTAAATGAGCTGAAAGAAGTAGTATTCTGGGATGCAGAACATTCTGTGAAGTGTAAACGGGGGTGTATTGCTAATCATTTCTTTCCCTTGTGCGTAATTTAGCTTTGCTGTGAATGGTGTATACCGTTGGACTGGTTATCAAGTAATAACACTTCATCCCTCATGAGATATAGGAAGTGAGAGATGGTACATTAATCAATGTCAAAACTCAAAATTCATATTTTTAAAAAATAGCATTATTTTTCCTACTACAAAACATTCCCAAAATTGTAGCTAGGAATGGGAATCCATTCCTCTTCAGTGGAAGACTTTGTGTACATTGTTTATGTAACATCGTTCTCACACTATGCAAGATACCATAGACAAATTAGTGGTACATTCAGGGGATAATTGTTAGACAAGAAGGGAGTAGAGAAGGGGGGTTGGGGGGGAAGTACCCAGAAAGTTGAAGATATAACTTATTTATATATTTATTTAGGTCTGTGACTCAAGATATCTTAAAATATCTAAATTGGGAGCAGCAAAACAGGATTAAAAGAATCTCTCTAAAAAGCACTTGGCTACATTTTTTAAAATCTCCCCTCATGGTGCCTAGACAAGTAAATATGACTTCTGTTTCTTATACATTTGAAGGCAGGTGGGAAAATTTCAGGGCTGGGTAACAACCATGAAGAATGCTCCTTGGTCGAACAGTAAGGCTGAGGAACACAGAGTAGTAGTCACCCTTGTAGTATAGAGGCCTAAGAAGGTTTGATGCTCAAACATTTCATTCCCTCCAACATTCCTCAAATGAAAATGGGGACATTCTTGCAACTGGAAACAATGGACTAGAGGTTAACCAGAGCCACCTTTCCTTTCATGTCCCCTATGGGCTTCTATGCCACCCAGCAAAGCCCCCCCTTTTTTTCTAACTACCCCCTGCTTTTTCCTTTCTTGCTCAATCCAATGCAGACACACACACACCGGACTCCCTCCATGCTGCTTCCGGGCACGTAAAGCACGCAGAGAAGTGCTCCAACTTGCTTTTACCAATTCTAAAAGGGGCCAGTCCCTTTGCCCCCACCAATAAAATATTTGAGGGGACCAGACCCTCCCAAAGTTGATCAGGATTTCCATTCAAATGGTGTGTCGTGTGATCAATTATGTGGGGTAGGGCTTGCATGCCCCCTGCAAATATTTTATTCAAGTTGGCACCCCTGGTGACACTATGTTGTGGTAAGGAAAAGGCTAATAAAGAGGTCCCTCCCCCAAAGGCAAGTGTTGGAATCAACAAGCAGGTCTGGAAGGAAGCAAACAGGCTGAAAAACATTTTGTGTTTTGAGCAAAGGCAGATCTAGGGGAGTGTGACCAGTTCAGTTGTACCGACTGCAGCGCTTCTGAGGCTCTGCCGCAGATGCCACAGCCATAATGCCCAACAGAAGCTATAAGGTGGATGGGGGGGGTGTACTGCATTTTGGCATAACACAAGACACCACTGAAATTTGAGACATCAAGGTCTGCCACTGTTTCAAGGCAATGATATTTAGAATATGGTAGGAAGCAAATGAAAATATTAGCATACCCAGGTGGCGCTGTGGGTTAAACCACTGAGCCTAGGGCTTGCTGATCAGAAGGTCGGCGGTTTGAATCCCTGTGACGGGGTGAGCTCCCGTTGCTTCTTCTCAGCACCTGCCAACCTAGCAGTTCGAAAGCACGTCAAAATGCAAGTAGATAAATAGGAACCGCTACAGCGGGAAGGTAAACAGCGTTTCCATGTGCTGCTCTGGTTTGCCAGAAGCGGCTTTGTCATGCTGGCCACATGACCTGGAAGCTGTACGCCGGCTCCCTCGGCCAATAATGCGAGATGAGCGCTGCAACCCCAGAGTCGGTCACGACTGGACCTAATGGTCAGAGGTCCCTTTACCTTTACCTTAGGAAGCAAATTAAAATATTAGCATATGCCTTCCATGTTTTCTGCTGGGGGTGTAGATGGGAAGCTGTGGCTTTTTAAACCTTGCAAGATTTATTGCATCTCAAGGAACAGCTTTGTGAATTCTGTGTGTGCAGAAACTTTCTGGTGGCAAACAGCTATTACATTACAGGCAAAAAATAACATGTCTGAGCAACCACCACAAATTAGTGGATAGCTTTGCTGGAACATCACTTTGTGTTATTTTCCAATACGGGGGGGGGGAGGGGGGAGAGCAAACATCATGTCCGAAAGCTGCCTTTCTGTCCAACTATTGACTTTTTTGTAGTGACTGACAACACACAAGAGCTGACATAAGCTTTCTGTGTTTTTCTTCAATACCAAGTAGCTACCCCACTCTAGCAGAGCTCTGGGAGAGAGACCTTATTAACTTGTCTCTCTGTAAGAGTTAACCTTGGCAAGCATTCGGCACCTGCAGAATTAGTTATCCTCTGTTTGATGTGCTTCTGTGCTGATGGACAGTCAATGTTAATGATGAGTAGGATCTATCATAAGATTGAATTTTATGTGTTTACAATGCACACATTTCTATTATTTGTTCAAGGTGGTTTCAACTGATAATGATTTCCAAAAAGCTGCATTTCCTATTGTTCCTGCTCATACTGAAGGAAATGTTTTCTACCATGCTGATGTTTTCATACAAATGATACTTTGAGCTCTGTATCCTTATACATTTTACCTCATTTCTCACAGCCACAAAATATGAATCCCCTTTGGCACAGCTAGTTTCCCCAGTTCCAAGGTGTGTTCAAGAACTGAAATGACTGTCTCAGTAGAACAAATCCACTGGAAAAAATATCCCAGGTTGTAATTTTGCTGCTCAAAACCGTAGCTACGTGAATAACCACCAGAAAAATCTATTTATCAATATTACCTAAGACATTTGTGACAAAGTCTGGTTTGATTACTGACAAATTCATGGCCAAGAGGACACAAGGCAGAATTTGAGTTTTAAACGTTCCCTATCAAATCCCTTCTAAAAAGAGGTCATGAGAAAGTGCAAATTTCCACCAGTTTTTCTCCAAAGCAATTATTGTATTTTTTCCCCTACCAAATAATGTTTTGGGATTTCATCATCATGGGTTTCGAGAAGTTCAAAACAAACTGAATTCTTCCCTCCCCCTGTGTGTTTTATTTCCTGTGTGTAAACAGTCAATATAGCAAATTATATACTTAGGACAGTGGTTCCCAATTAGGGGTCCAGCAACCCCTGGGGGTCCACAGAACGCACCCAAGGGGTCTGCGGCCCCATCCCTTGCCTGCCCCCCCCAACTATTTTTTTGTCAGTTTTGCATGGTAATAACACAAATTTTATGGTCTGTTTTAGTGTTGTGCGATTTTTCAATATATTGGCCAAAACTGGTTTTGAAATCACACCATGATAGCGATTTTTAGCTCCACTTTAGATTGGGCACAATCCACTTAGTTCTGTGCCTTATGCTGAGTCCATCTAGCTGGTCCATTGGTCCAAGGTTTCAGACAGAAGCATTTCCAAGCTCTGCCTGCAGTTGCTGGAGAGTTAACACAGAACCTTCTACTGGGCCAACCCACTCATGCCATTCTGCTGCCTGAGGTGGGGCAGCAATGCCCATCCCCAAGTAAAGGTGCAAAAAGAACCAAAGGTCTACCGAATGATTTGTGCACCTGTGGCAAAAAAAACCCCAATCCTAGTAAAACACAACAATTGCAAATTAAATAACTAACAATTTACTCCCCTTTTATGTTGCCTAAGGAGGCTCCCACACTCTGCCTAATGGTAGGGCCGGCCCTGACCTTTTTGCATGCAAAGCAAAATCTCTGCTCTGCCATGGTGCTGTGGCCTCTGCTGCACAAGCTCCTTTCATTTCTGTTGGACTCATTAGTGCAAATAAGAAACTCCAAGGATAGGGTCAAGTAGCTGAGAGGAAAGGAAAAATGGAGTATGCAGGAATCAAAAAGAAAAATCATAACGGGCAAAATGTGAGCAGGGCAAAGGAAATAAGGATGAATAGAATTGTGATAAGGGGAGAAAGAAAAAAACAGATGGCACAGAAAGGGGAAAAGCTTACCTGGCTGGACATAAGTATGAGAGGCAGAAAGAAATGGTAGCAGCACAAGAGGGGGAAATTGGGAAGATGAATATGATAAGGAGCATGGAGAGAAAAAGACGAAACATATGAATGTTATCAAGACTGCTGAGTGCAGCACCGGCCAGGATAAATGGTTGGAGAGAGGACTTGAGTGAAGCCTGCTTCCTCCAGGTCTGCTCCCCAAGCTGCACCCCCAGGCCACCGTAGATAGGCTAGTTTGAATTGGAGGGCCAGGCGGGAACCAGTGAGCCTCTGCGGCAGACGAGGGGATGTGGCAATGGCCAGAAAATGGTGCGGAGCAGCCGGGCATTCTGGAGGCACCATGGCAGGCTGCACTTTTTGAGTCCATTAAAGTGGCCATTATCATCATCACCAGAGAGAAAATGGGGAGAGGAGAAACTGAGGAAAGTAGGAGGGCAATTTAGTTAGGCAGGCAACTGGCAGAAAGAAAGGAAATGACTTCATAAGATGCTAACATGGATGAACAGAGAAAGGGGGAAATGGGAGGTAAAAACAGAGAGAAAAGACAAAGCTTAAGGGAAAAAATACTTAAGTAGATTTATTAGGATTTATGCAAAGAAAAGCATGCAAGCTTGGAGAGGGTCACACAAACGTATCTTATTATTCAAATAGGAAAATATTAAAATGTCCAACCACTATCAGATTGCCAATCTTTTGGGCAAATGTAATTAGTTCCTTTTAAACAAATACATATGCATTTGTTTTTCAGCCCATTTTTATTCTGGTGATGAACTGGTTAAATGCTACATCCTGATTAAAGTAATGCCTGTTAAGTTCTCTTGTTGTAGGGGGTTGTGTTGTGGGATTTCTTTCATCAAGCTGCAAACTATGTTTCAGTGTCACTAACCATCATTCTGCTTGAAAAGTTCAACTCCTGGAGAAAGATGTGAGGCAGTTCTGTCCAATTAAACTGGCAGTGACCTGACAAAAACATCGTATTTTACAACCTCAGCCTCAAGCATTGTATAGTAAGGTGCCCCCCCCCCCCCGTTTCACTGCAACATACACAAAAGCATTTGAACTGCTGGGGTGAAGACAAGTGCTGTCAATGAGATGGAATTTTGAAACCTATCTGGTATGTTCTCTTTTCTCTCACTAAACACAATCAGATAGGGTTTATTTTAATGGGGTGGGTGGTTGTTTTTTACGTCTTTAGTGTTAGAAATAAAAGGATCAAAAATTCAAAAAGAAAAGAAAATCTTTATGGCACAGAATTGTACTTCTAATCCTGCCTTTTCTTATCTATCATTTTAAGAGAGGAAGTTTCACAAATTAATAACTGGCCATTTTGTTTCATTTTGCTGAGTTTTGGAAAGCGGACGACTGATTACAAGATACAGCACGCTTTCTCTGTGCAAGGTTTTAGTTGCATAATTGTCCTGGAGCCCATACGTTTAAGGCAGCAAAGATTAGTTCAGATAATGTCACAAAATATAGTTTACATTGTCCTCAGCTGAAGACAACAGGCTGACAGGCGTTGCAGACCGGGTCCTCCCTTAAAGAGGGCATGTGTTGCGGTGAGACCTGGCAACCAAACCCTTGTGTTGTGGGTGGGTACAATTGGTCAGCCACAACACCCTATTGGTACGTCCCTTGATGCTGGGTTCATTCTGACCAATGAGGACGCCAGCCAAAATGGATCAAGGGACCTATATATGCCAATGCACGTGACCCTGAGCTTTCTCTCTTGGTCAGTGCATCGGAACACCCACCCACTTCTCCCTATATTTAGAGCTTGCGTGCTTGACCTTGCTATGCCGTTGTGTGTCGTCTGTCATTGAGACAGGGGCACAGCAGGAATTTCCCCCACTTGGCTGATTGGCTGGTGCCATTTGGGTTTCGCCTGCCCTGTAGCAAATCGTCACAACTTGTAAGGTTGCGGATTGGCTCTGGTTCAGGTGATAGGGATGGTGGAACGCTCTCATCATCCCTATGTGAAGGGGTATTCCAGGGACTCAATGGTTTGGTCAACCCTGCAAGGGGTTGCGCCCGTGCCTAAGTCCAGGGGGACATCTGGGTGGTGGACATAGCATGTTCCCGGCTTTCTGCCATTCACCCTTGGCTGACCTATGATGGAGCTCTGGGCCAGTGCTACCTGCCACGGTGCAGGGAGCTAGTCGAACCAGAGCCTATGCAACCACTCACTTGCTGTAATCAATAAAGTTGTGGCCTAAACTCTGCCAAAAGCCAAACCAAAATTTGAGTCTTGTCTGAATTTATTTAAGGGGGAGGTTTAAAGGTCCGCACATGCATTTAACCTTGCAGACGGGAAATAGGATCAAAAAATTTCTCTGCTACAATTGTTTGTGACAAGCTGGACATATTACACAGCCTTTCCTCTGAGTCACATTCCTTTTTAACTGAGAAGGTCCACCTCTCAGTTAAAAGTTTGAACATGCAAGTCTCATAATGTATGTGGCAGAAAGAACATAAGGAGCGCCAGCTGGATTGGGTAAACAGCCCATCTAGTCCAGCATCCTGTTCTCACAATGGCCAACCAGATGTCTAGGGGAAGCCTGCAAGCAGGCACTGACTGAGCATAACAGCACTCTCTCCTCCTGTGGTTTCCAAAAACTATTATTCAGAGGCGTACTACCTCGGAATACAGAGGAGGTACAACATATCCATAATGACTAGCAGCCTTTATCCTCCATGATTTTGTCTAATCCCCTTTGAAAACCATCTTACTGCCTCTTGTGGGATCAAATTCCATAGTTTATCTATGCGCTAAGTGAATCAGTGCTTTCCTTCAGTAGGTAGAAGCTGTGGGTAAATATTGAGTTGACTGCAGTTAAATCTGAAGCCTTTGTCAACACTTTTTCCTTTCAACTTTATTTTCCTTAAACAAGGAACTTACCCAATTTTAAATGTTTTGTAAAATTTAAATCTTCTTATATTTAATGAGGATGTACAAGAACCATAACCCTCTTACACCCTGGCTGCAGTCTTCAACCAATAATCAAAGCACTTAAGATTGTGTTAGCCCTCCAAATTATCAATACATGACAAGAATTGAGATGTACTTTCCACAACAGTCAAAAAAGAAAATGGTCACGATCTCTTTGTATAATACTTAGTAAGCACATAAAGTTTGTACAAGAAACAGAAAGCTGTAGCCACAGATTCCAATAGCTCAAACCCACCATCAGAAATACAATGTCCTGTCTAGAAAAAAATCTGTCTATGAGATTTCTATCTATGCACATGTGTGTTGCCCTGAAATTTACAGGGCAACACACATGGTACATAAGTACTTTTTGTTTTCTGTAATACAAATACTGCATAAAGTTGCTAGCCCATTTATTTGAGAATGTCTCTCTTATTTCACACCCCTAATTAGCAACATTTGTGTATATAAATATATAGGTAAAGGTAAAGGGACCCCTGACCATTAGGTCCAGTCGTGACCGACTCTGGGGTTGCACGCTCATCTCGCATTATTGGCCAAGGGAGCCGGCAAATAGCTTCCAGGTCATGTGACCAGCATGACAAAGCTGCTTCTGGAGAACCAGAGCAGCACATGAAAACACCGTTTACCTTCCCGCTGTACCTTCCTATTTATCTACTTGCATTTTGGCGTGCTTTCGAACTGCTAGGTTGGCAGGAGCTGGGACCAAGCAACAGGAGCTCACCCCGTCACAGGGATTCGAACCGCCGACCTTCTGATCAGCAAGCCCTAGGCTCAGTGGTTTAACCCACAGCGCCACCTGGGTCCCTATAAATATATAGGTGTGTGTATATGCACAAGAGGTACTCCATGTGATTTTAACGTCACAAGCAAAAATGCCCTCAGGCCCACAGTACATGGTTGAAGATAAAAGATACTCGCAAAATATAAATGCATATTTGATTTCATCTTTAAAAGGTGTAGGGCACCTCAGAGGTTCCTTTGGCCATGCTGGCTGTTGTTGCACTCCCTTTTCCGTGCATAAGAGACAAGGGTAGTAGAAATACATTATTCAGGCTACCGTAATTTTATTCTTCTGGTTTATGGTAAAGGCCACCGCTCTACAGAGCTTATAATCAGCCAGCCCGTTAGCTCCACCGGAAGGCAAAGGTGAGAACAGATCATTGTGGGCCGTGCCCTTAGAGAATTAGAATGGCACTGCCAATGTCACTCTTAGCCTCACCTGTTGGGACTGTGCAGCAGCACAAAAGATGTAATAAATATTCAAAGAATGCATCTCCTTTCCTTCCTACTGCTACAAACAAATGCACACAAACACACATCTTATCTCTCTTTCTCTTCCCCATTCCCCCCCCCCTTCTTCTACGTCTATTGATTCTTGTAACAATAAGCACGCCAATTTTGCTCAAATAAAGCAATTGTGCCCCGGAGCTATGTGAACTCCAGCTTTTGATTCAGCAGCAATAGCCATTTCTTCAGTAGTGCAAAGGCGCTTTGAAAAGACCTCCTTCAAGTTATTATATCATTTTACCATGCATGTGATATTGCTATCCGCACAATCCTATTTATGCAGCTATAGAATTTGGCGCAACCAACCCAAGGCATCAGATTGCCTTGCTGATAATGCAATATTGAGAGGGTTCTAGAGAGGGCAGGAGGACAAGAGGAAAATTCAAATTGAATCAGGAATGTAAGATGAAGGACAGGGAAAGAATACAATAACACTGGTTGAAAGACCAATGCTATTAAGAGAATTATATTATATTAAGAGAACAAAAGCTGTTTTTAAACAGTAGGACATAAACAATTACAAGGCAGTAAGCTTTCAGCCGGAATTTTAACATACACCAACTTAACTATTTCACCTTTGGCCCCAATACCACTGTTAGCTGTTAATTTAGATATAGTTTTTAGTCTGTGGGCCAGAAGGGATGGTCATTAGCATCTGGGATGGATAAATGATGTAGCCTTTTTTTGGATAGCCTATGACCCCAATAAAATTATCAGCCATGTTTGACCATCAGTAATGAGTAGAATTCACCAAAAACACAAACAAAAGAACCTAGACACTTTAATTATTCAAAACTAGTCAAAATATATATAATATCCAGCTTGGGACACTTTTTATCCAACAACCTGGGCTCAAGAGGGCTGCAATTGAATGGAAATGGTCTATAATGCACCAAAATAATTTTTGGGAGCATCACTGAAGTGATGCAGCACATACAGTGCAAAATCTGTAAATAATGCAAGGGGGAAAATTATTTGCAGATTTCACTTATATATAAAATAATAGTAATTTATATGCCACCCATCAGACCGGGTTACCCCAGCCACTCTGGACAGCTTCCAACAAATTAAAATTGTTCCTATAGGGTGAGACATGGTCTGCCCTTTGTATATTAGACACAATTACCACCCCACCCCCTCATTTAGGCTGCTATCCGACACTGATCAGTGGTTGATCATGTCTCTGTTAAGGCAACATTGGTGGTATAATCAATACTCTATGCCCCACCTTTATGTGTTAGTACAGTTCCTTCTAATTATGCAGGCCTTAAAATGGGGTGGTTTTGTATCTACCCCTTTATCCATGAGAAATTTCAAGGATTCTTTAAGAAAGCTTTATCCATAGCCTCCAGCCACATTCTCAACATGTTCTTTTCTGCCTCTCTCTATTTATCTCCTCCCATCCCTCCCCTCAACCACTGAGCTCTGCTAAGAATAAATGCATTAAAGCATAAAGTCATAGTTAATAGGTGGTTCCTACCATCTTGAGTCTTTTTTATAACAGCCTATGATCCTAGTAAGATTATTAGCCATGATAGTGGTCAGTAATGAGTAGCTTTCATTTACCCCTTCCCCAAATTATATTAAAATAGCCACAAATATATAATGTTTATATATGAGTAACAAAATGACAAAACTTCTTGATAGATGCAATGTAATTCTATCTGAAATAAAAGCCAGAGATTTTTTTAAAAAAGTAGGACTTGATTCAATGTCAGTATTTTATTATTATTATTAATATGCCGCTGTGTTGCTACCATACCTTCATTCACAAATCCATAAAAGCAGCGAAGTTGAAGCAATCATCACCGCCTTCAAGGACAGATTCAAAGGCTTCTTCATTAGCATCCTTGCCACAAAGGCAACATATGGCTATGGATGCCGAGCCATTCTTCAGTGAGTGCTGCAGAAGGGAAGGAGGGAGCCTGCAACCCCCAGACTCAATCCATCTCATGTATTTAGTGCTAGACCATGGTTTAGCATGCATATCAATGCGGCCTATAAGTGGTTCAGCCAAAATGAACTGAAGAACAATTTTCAAGGAAGAGTGTTTTAAAGAAGAGTGGCATCACGAAAGTGTTTTAGGAGTAAATTCCAACCATAATGGACAATAAAGGAGACCAGACATGCTATTTTAAGACAGCAGGCTGTTGGGCAGGGTGAGGTTAGAGAACGGAGGTCATTGGTGGGAATGCGGGCAGAAAATAGAGCAATATAACAAAGACCAAGAGTTTCTGCTATATCCAAAGGGGGTAGGAAACCACAATGTACCACCATGAAGGAATTTCACATGGCCTGAATGTCATGAGAGGTTAATATTTTGGGCTGAGCGATTGTGAACAGCGATGAGACAAAGGTATGGTGAGACATAGGAGTGGAATGCATGAGATTCCGGAACAGTTTGCACAGTCTAGAAAAGTGTTTCTCTCTCACCAAGATTCACATATTTTGAGAATCTAGACATATTTAGACTGAAATAACATAACTATGAATACCCTCCAGTTCTTATCACCCATCGTCCCATAATAACTCCGACGTTCTCCTTCTTACCCAGTTCTACACCTTCTGATATCTAAGACTGGCAAGGAGTTGACAGATACACTTAAGAAATCACCATAGAAGCCTTATTCAGAACCAGTTATTCACACAATAGCTTCATCACATCGGTTTTTCATTTCAGGTTTGAAACCTGAATAGGATGAGAACCAGCATCTGTCCTATGTTGTTTGCCTCAGCATGGTAAATACACCTTTTTGGCCACAGATAAAACACTGAATTTCTTGGAGAAGTACTTGCAAGATGTGACATGAAGATAAGGCCTGCTACTCTTCCAGCAACACAGCTGTTTTGAGGATGTTTGAGGAGACATTTGATAAACTAGTCTAATTATATCCTTTAGGATTTATATCTCTAAGGCTCTAATATAACCATTACTTTACTTTGAGTTGAAAAACAACAACACACCTTTTATTTACCAATGGTTATAGTAAGCATTTTGAAGACTGTAAATCGTGCCGTGATAATGCTTTGAATTTAAAACAACAGATAAAATCAGAGGAACAAAACAGAAATCCATAAGTGCGCATGACAACAAACCAGCTATTGAGATCGATTGCTGCTTACTTTCTATCTGTCTCTTACTTGAGTTCGGTATCTTCTGCTTTATGGAATATATTGACTTGCTCGCTTACTCACAAAATTGGATTCCTGATGATCCTTGTGATAAAATGCACAGCAAACATGGAGCTCGGTGGCAGTTAAGCAAACCTCACAGTAATTTAGTCTACTAAATGTCGATTTGCACAAAAGAAGAAAACGCTTTGTGGTCCAGTGTTTGAAAGTTTAACAAGAATAAATACTCAGAATAATCAGCGGTAGTGACTGGCTGTTAGTTCCTTTTCCAGCTCTTGTATTAAAAATTATCAGGCAAACTACAGATGGATGCACAGCCTGGACACAGAAATGATTATGGCTCCTCTTCATCCTGGAGAGAAGTGACCAGTGGGGTGCCATCGGGTTCTGTCTTGGGCCCAGTCTAATTCAACATCTTTATCAACCTCACCTGGAGTACTGTGTCCAGTTCTGGGCACCACAGTTCAAGAAGGATACTGACAAGCTGGAAAGTGTCCAGAAGAGGGCAACCAAAATGGTCAAAGGCCTGGAAACGATGCCTTATGAGGAACGGCTTAGGGAACTGGGTATGCTTAGCCTGGAGAAGAGAAGGTTAAGGGGTGATATGATAGCCATGTTCAAATATATAAAAGAGGAGGGAGAAAGGTTGTTTTCTGCTGCTCCAGAGAAGCGGACATGGAGCAATGGATTCAAACTACAAGAAAGAAGATTCCACCTAAACATTAGGAAGAACTTCCTGACACTAAGAGTTGTTCGGCAGTGGAATTTGGTACCAAGGAGTGTGGTGGAGTCTCCTTCTTTGGAGGTCTTTAAGCAGAGGCTTGACAGCCATCTGTTAGGAATGCTTTGATGGTGTTTCCTGCTTGGCAGGGGGTTGGACTGGATGGCCCTTGTGGTCTCTTCCAACCCTATGATTCTATGATTCTAAATATTAATAATTAATAATTTTATTTTTTTGCACCCCGCCCATCTGACTGGGTCCCCCAGCCACTAGACACCCTAGAACTTATATATATGTTCTATAATAGAAATCAGTAGATTTAATAAGATCCACTGTAACAGCCACAAGCCTTTTTGAATGAAAAGATTTAACATATCTTCCATAAAGTTCAATAAGGAAGGAATGCACATGGAAGCTATTGTGTCTGTGTCTTCTACTGTGCAGGAACATGGTTTGAGGTTATTTCTCCGTGCCATCTTAAACTGAATATAATATTTAAGTATTGCTTAAGTCCAATATTTCCTGCACACATATTTAAAGTAGAACCTATACTACTTACTTTTATTGCAAAGGATATCTTCCAGGGCAATCTTACTGAGCCTTTCCTACCATCTAGTGTTGCAAATATGTATCAATTTAAGTAGCATTATTTTACTACAAGTGATTCAAAACTTTTTCACCTGCAGACTTCATTCCTTTTTGAGGCAGTTAGGAACTGAACCACGTGCCCTCTCTGCTTTTGCAAGTAAACAACAGTGGATAGCTCCCAGCTACAAAATTTTTTAAATCACCTAAATTTTAAAAAATTAAAAATTCAGAAAACAAACGAATATTGAGGCAGTAGAAGTATGACAAAAGAGTAGAACACAGCAGGTAAAACAAGCAAACCAAATAAATAAAGGAGGGTAACACACCAGGATAACATCCCAGTAGTGATGTTTGGGAGTGAGAGCAGGACCATAAAGAAGGCTGATCGCCCAAGAATGGATGCTTTTGAATTATGGTGCTGGAGGAGACTCTTGAGAGTCCCATGGACCGCCGCAGACCTGGAAGAATTTACATCCGGGTTCCGCATGTGTGGATACGCAGAAGCAATCTTCGCACATCGCCGGACTCGGGGAGTGACCGGTTTCCTGGAACGGATCACCGTCGTAAACCAAGGTAATACTAATATACTAAGAACCATAACCCCCACATAGAGCATTCAAAATACCATAGGTGGTATAATTAGCCAAAGGCCTGGGAGAAGAGGAATGTTTTTGCTTGGAGCCTAAATGTAACAAAGGTTCCAGGTGAGCCTCCCTGGGGAGAACATTCCACAAATGAGGAGCCACCACTGAAAAGGCCCCATCTCATGTTGCCACCCTCTGGACCTCTCACAGAGGAGTTACACAAAGAAGGGCCTCAGGATGATGGTTGCAGGGTCCGGGTCAGGCAATCCTTGAGGTATTACAATCCTGACTCATTTAAGGCTTTATTGATCAAAAACCAGCACTTAGATTTGGGCCTGGAAACTAATTCGCAGCCAGTGCAGTCGGGCCAGGATTGGCATTATATGCTCAAACTATCTTGCCATTACCGAGGCAAGACAACGGTCCAGCACATCCACTGCTACACCTGCAAAGAAGAAGTAGAGCTGTGTGCCATCAGTATACTGCTGACGATGTACTCCAGATGACCCCAGAATGGAGAGGAGAGCATGCAAGGTCGATGCAGGAACATTTAGGACGAGCCCGGGGTTTCCCATTCTTTCCAAATTGGCTCTGTGAGTCTCTTCTTACATGGCTGGCCAATGGAATCTGCTTGAAATGGCCTGTTTATATGGACTAGATACAGAGCTGTGCCCCTGGGCCATCCATCCTCACATGGGTCATTACCTATTCCTGGCAGTAGTGCCAATTTCAAGCTGCCCCGCCCATGTTGCAGACACGTATTATGTATGCAGGATAGCACCTGGGGTAAGATGCAAAGATGAAAGTGAATGTGGATGACACATTTGATGAAGGAGTAGCATGGATGGAAGGCAAATGCATTTTCCAGTAACTGGTTTTTAAAAGTGAGAGCTGACTTGATGAACAGAAAAGGAGGGGACTGTGACAATCACAAGGAGAATAATGAAAGAATACACAAAGGGGAAGAAGAGAACAAGAGGGATGGAAGAAATCAAGCAATTTTTGCATCTCCACATTGATTGTAATACTGCAGGATATATCAGACACAGCACTATAATGTGAAGAAGAACAAAGAGATAAAGCATACAGAGAAACAGTCGGTTCCCCAAATGTTTGGATGGAAATGAAACATTTCGCACAACAAGGTGAAAATCCTTTAATAAAAAGCTTTCCATAAACAGCAGGCAGAACCAGCCTTATATTATATCTGCAGCCTCCAAGAGTAGCTTACCTGGGTCTTCTGAATTAATAGTGATGTTTTTGTAATATTTTTTTTTACTTTAATTTATTGATATAGAACCTAACACCTCTTTGATCTCTGCTTTGATCACAGGTATAATTTGGAAGTAATCAATGACTATAAAACGGGGAAGAAAAATGGAAATTGTAATTGCTATAAACCTGAATATCTTATTATCGGATAAAACATACGCCCAAATGGCCGAAAATGAAACACGCAGAGGAAGATTGTTACAAAAGAGCAAAAGATATTTGCTGTGTATTATTTGGCAATGTAATTAATTTCCATGGCCTTTCTTGCTGGCTGCCCTACGCAGCCTTACCAGCAGCTTCCTTTCCTTAGACTCCTGAGCCCCGTTGTCATGAAGTTGTGTCTGTGGGAGCTAGTTGCTTGCATTAATCTCAAACAGGAAGGGATTGCTCTTGCTCCTGGGAGAAAGTAGTGGAAGGGGGCTTCCAGCCTATTACTATGTTCAGGTGGGATTCAATCACATATCAGCAAATTCAGGCTGCACAATTGAAGTTGGACTTGTGGTTTTGTGCAACAAACCTGCTTCGCCAAAAGAGTTGACATATTGCAAAAAGGAAAGACATGCCATGCAACTGCCCCACAAATAAATAGGAATGCATGCTCAGTAAATAGCCGATGCCATCTAATCTCTCCACAAACAAATCAGGATGGATGCTGAAGAAATAGGTTGTCTGGAAGTGACCTAATAATTAACTGGACTGCAACTGGTCCTCCCTTCAACAGGAAGGGCAGAAGAGGCTTCTGAATTCTGGGGAAGCAACGCAGCTCATTCCAAGCCTACTTGACATGACTAGAGTAAAATGTTTCGCTCAAAGCTCTGCAAAAACTGGACCCCTTTATACCAATCAATCGGTATATCCACATGCTATCTAACATTTCTGTTCTGTACAGTACCTCTGTGTAACAGCTTCTCTAAGACAATTCTCAAGTGCTGGAGGATGAGAGGTGAAACTTCATACTTGTACACGTCTATCACTGGCACCTGTTGACATCTCCCAAATACTCCATCTGGAGAAGGTAAAAAAGGGGTGGGGAATAAGGGAAAAGGGTGAATAAATCACATTGTTCTATGACATACCTACATATACAAAGAAATTTGCAATATGTTCTGTTACTATGACAGTTGTACTAAACGTGGAAATGAGAGAGAGATACCTCCCTGGTCACCTTCCCTTAAAAACTACTTCACTTTTTGACCTAAGGCAGGCATGTCAAACCTGCGGCCCTCCAGATGTTTTTGCCTACAACTCCCATGATCCCTAGCTAGCAGGACCAGTGGTTGGGGAAGATGGGAATTGTAGTCCAAAATATCTGGAGGGCCGCAGGTTTGACATGCCTGAAAGGAATCCTTTCTGGTAATGCCAAAGCAAATAAATAAAGCAATAACTCTCATGGAAACTAGACTGCCCAGGAAACATGTATGTTAGTTTGCAGAGGGTTTCTCCCCCACCCCCGGCCGCCTCATTTTAATACAGGAGCTATGTAGTAGTAAATGAGTGGTGAATCGATAATAAGCAGCAAAGGCTAGTTTAATGTAGTACCCTCTAATGAATGCAATAAAAGGAAGCTGCTCACGCAACAATGAGATATTAATGGAACCTAATTTATTTAGCTCCATTCCATTCATCTAAAATGACAGACCCTTCTCATCAAGCTCTTTTCATATCACACCTTCTAATTAATTTAGGTCCTAATTAGTCTTTATTTAGAGAATTGTTCATTTCAAGACAAGCTTCCTGTGTGGGAAGAAGAAGATAGGCAGAGGAAGGGGGGGTTCAAACATTCAAATTACCTTTCTCCCTTCCATACAAAAGACTAATTTAGAACTCGGGTGCTTATAATATCCCCTGACCATCTGCAACTCTAGGCTTAAAAAAAATGGGTGCATTTATTGTTGTCTTCACCTGTACACAGTGATCCAAAGAAAACTACTGAAAATGCAAAAAGTTTAATTAGCATGCTATTCTTCATACTGCTTGTTTTAATTCAGTAATTACTGCAGATATTGCATTTATAATCAAAAGGGACAGTGCAATTTGACTAATAGAACATAACATCGTGAATTAATTTGGAAGTACCTATTTATTTATATGGAGCTTCAGCAAGATGAAAGAATAGATAGAGGGGGAAACAGCTGCTCTCAACATTCAAACAGTCCGTCTATGATATTACAGAGTACACACCTATATCCACGTCATTAATTTACATTATAAACTGGAATATGAACCTAGATTTGAAGAGATGCAGTTAAAATGTTTTATTAAACAAAAAAACAAAAAACTCTGCAAACTTTCAAGTGTGATTTCTTCCTAACAGTTTGAGCAATGATTACTCTACACAAAAGATTTCTGCCACACCGCCATATATTTTGAGTTAGCTTGGGTTTCATATTTCTCTGTCCTACAAAAGACTAAGTTCTGAAGCTATGGATAGCTTCTTAGGGACACATGAACGTGTGGTGATGTTTTCATTCCTGGGAAATGCATAATAATAATAATAATAATAATAATAATAATAATAATAATTTATTATTTATACCCCGCCCATCTGGCTGGGTTTCACCAGCCACTCTGGGCAGCTTCCAACAGAAAAATACAAATACAATAATTTATTAAACATTAAAAGCCTCCCTAAACAGGGCTGCCTTCAGATGTCTTCTAAAAATCTGGTAGCTGTTTTTCTCTTTGACATCTGATGGGAGGGCGTTCCACAGGGCGGGTGCCACTACCGAGAAGGCCCTCTGCCTGGTTTCCTGCAACTTGGCTTTTCGCAACGAGGGAACTGCCAGAAGGCCCTCGGCGCTGGACCTCAGTGTCTGGGCAGAACGATGGGGATGGAGATGCTCCTATACTGGACCAAGGCCGTTTAGGGCTTTAAAGGTCAGCACCAACACTTTGAATTGTGCTCAGAAACGTACTGGGAGCCAACAAAACACTCTTACAACAAAGCAAGCTGGTCTGATGAAACGCTTTATCTATTTTGTGTTTCTCATCCTCAGAGATAAGCCTAGTAGCTGTGTTTAAGTAGCTTGTTGTTGTTTAGTCGTTTAGTCGTGTCCGACTCTTCGTGACCCCATGGACCAGAGCACGCCAGGCACTCCTGTCTTGCACTGCCTCCCGCAGTTTGGTCAAACTCATGTTCGTAGCTTCGAGAACACTGTCCAACCATCTTGTCCTCTGTCGTCCCCTTCTCCTAGTGCCCTCAATCTTTCCCAACATCAGGGTCTTTTCCAAGGATTCTTCTCTTCTCATGAGGTGGCCAAAGTATTGGAGCCTCAGCTTCACGATCTGTCCTTCCAGGGAGCACTCAGGGCTGATTTCCTTAAGAATGGATAGGTTTGATCTTCTTGCAGTCCATGGGACTCTCAAGAGTCTCCTCCAGCACCATAATTCAAAAGCATCAATTCTTCGGCGATCAGCCTTCTTTATGGTCCAACTCTCACTTCCATACATCACTACTGGGAAAACCATAGCTTTAACTATACGGACCTTTGTCGGCAAGGTGATGTCTCTGCTTTTTAAGATGCTGTCTAGGTTTGTCATTGCTTTTCTCCCAAGAAGCAGGCGTCTTTTAATTTCGTGACTGCTGTCACCATCTGCAGTGATCAAGGAGCCCAAGAAAGTAAAATCTCTCACTGCCTCCATTCCTTCCCCTTCTATTTGCCAGGGGGTGATGGGACCAGTGGCCATGATCTTGGTTTTTTTGATGTTGAGCTTCAGACCATATTTTGCGCTCTCCTCTTTCACCCTCATTAAAAGGTTCTTTAATTCCTCCTCGCATTTTGCCATCAAGGTTGTGTCATCTGCATATCTGAGGTTGTTGATATTTCTTCCAGCAATCTTAATTCCGGCTTGGGATTCATCTAGTCCAGCCTTTCGCATGATGAATTCTGCATATAAGTTAAATAAGCAGGGAGACAATATACAACCTTGTATATTGTTTAAGTAGCTACAAAACAGAAACAGCTGTTCAGAGTATCTGAACTCAGCCCGTTTCTGTTTTCAGACGTTCATTCAATGCATGTGAGGATCAGGGTTGCACATACCATTCCCATCCTTCATCTTTCTATGTGCATTCCCAGAGAGCTTGGAGAGACCTTTGGAAAGGGCTATGGCTTACTGATGGTACAGCATCTGCTTCACATGCAAAAAAGGTCCTTTTTCAATCCCTGGCATCTCCAGGTAGGGTTGGGAATGCCCCCATTCTGAAACTGGCCACTACCTGAGTGTAGACCCAGGGTCTCCAAACTATGGTGCATGGACCATCAATGGTCCACTAGCTTCATTGTGGTAGTTCATGGCAGGTCTGAAGAGCACTTACAATTTGAATTCTATAGAATTCTATGGTGTTCAAATTTTGATACAGCCCAATTGCAATGCAATCTGAGAAACAGCTTCTCATCTCTGACAGCAGTTGCTCACAGTATGCCAGAGGCATACTAGGGGTTGGTGAAATCAGCCCCTGCCAGGGGTGCAGGCCTGGGGGCATCCTTTTGCCTGCCTGGAAGATGTGCTTAAACTGTGGTAATGCCTTGTGTTTCCCTGCCTGGAGAAAAGAGGTGAGTGTAGAAACCTCTCACTTCTACTGTACAAACGTAACAGCCTCACCTGTTGCTCCTCCCACTTTTGCCTCTGGCCCAGCGCACCACAGGCATGTGGCCCCCGAAAGGTTGCTCATGAGGGAATGTGGTCCCTGGGCTGCAATGGGGCTCCGCCCATCAATGCAGGCATGTCAAACCTGCGGCCCTCCAGATGTTTTGGACTACAATTCCCATCTTCCCCAACCACTGGTCCTGCTAGCTAGGGATCATGGGAGTTGTAGGCCAAAACATCTGGAGGGCCACAGGTTTGACATGCCTGCTCTAATGTAAATGTCTCTCTCCATTTTAAGGGATCCCATAAAGCTGAAAGCGAAGTTAAGGTACCTGAAGTCATTCCTAAAATTGTGGGATTTGAGGCCAGTTCCACGTCACAACCCTTGACCCACTTCATTTCATGTTCCTTAAATTGGCTGACTTGAAATTACATTCAGTGACTTTTAAATGGAAGGGCAATGACGTCTGCTTCTAATGATGCAGTTGCCACACTGAAGTGCTTAAAACACAATTACTGTATGCATTCAAGCTCCCTACATGGATTAGACTTCACAGCAAGTTTTTAACCATTGGCACGGTGTGAGGAGGGGGCAAGGCTATGATCTTAAGCCAGAATGGCTTCCTGCAAAGAATAAGAAGAAGAAGAGGAGGAGGAGGAGGAGGAGGAGGAGGAGGAGGAGGAGGAGGAGGAGGAGTTTGGATTTGATATCCCGCTTTATCAATACCCGAAGGAGTCTCAAAGCGGCTAACATTCTCCTTTCCCTTCCTCCCCCACAACAAACACCCTGTGAGGTGGGTGGGGCTGAGAGACTTCAAAGAAGTGTGACTAGCCCAAGGTCACCCACCAGCTGCATGTGGCGGAACGGAGACGCGGACCCGGTTCCCCAGATTACGAGTCTACCGCTCTTAACCACTACACCACAGAGCAACCTCCATGGCAGTCACTTTCAAAGAACAGGTCGCCAATATGTCTAATATACTATTTTTTTCTTGGACGGTCTGAGTAACTCAAAACCAGGTGAGTTGACTGTGGTTCCTCTCTAAGCTCATTCAAACAACCCCTAGGTGTGTCATTCTTCCTTTAAGTAAGAGACGAGGTACCTCCAGCTCTTGAAAAGATGTTGGTCTTAAACTCCTATTAGTCCCTGGAAAGAGGAGAGTTGAAAGACCGCAGGTTCCCCATCCCTGCTGTAAATGAACACAAGAAGCAGGGGGAATCTAATCCAGCTCTTTGCTCAGTGCAGGATTTCAGTTTCCTCATGGGAAACTGTTCTGGCAATGGCTCCTCCCTTGGCTCAGATTGTGATTGGGTGTGCAAACTCCAAAAACAGAATGAATTGCAGTTGTACCCAAAGGTGAAACTTGTGGGAGGGGCTTTGCTCAACCAGTTCACTACAAGCAAACTGTAATCTGGCCCAATAGGGAAAGCCAGATTCATGCTTAATACTCCATATAGCACTAGGAGAAGGGGACGACAGAGGGCGAGATGGTTGGACAGTGTTCTCGAAGCTACGAACATGAGTTTGACCAAACTGCGGGAGGCAGTGGAAGACAGGAGTGCCTGGCGTGCTATGCTATGGTCCATGGGGTCATGAAGAGTCGGACACGACTAAACGACTAAACAACAACAACAACTCCATATACAAATTAAAATTTCTCGCCAATATCCAAGCTCGTCAATATTTTTTCTAAGTTTGTATGTAACCTTAATGTATGTAACCTTCATTTTCTGATTGATTAATCTTGACAGGAGTTCCTCCACAAAGCCCTATGTACAAATTCTTCACACATACAAAATTACTACATCACGGAACAATATCTATATTAGTAGATTTTCAGCTTATACTTTACTTTGTACAGCCATCCATAGCCTGTGGGGGCTTTCTGCTAAAAATCTTTTCCCAGAATCTCTCTTCATTAGAGCTAGTCAAGGTGTTTGGGTTTTGTTTTGTTTTTTGCTGCCTCTTCTTCTTCTTCTTCTTCTTCTTCTTCTTCTTCTTCTTCTTCTTCTTCTTCTTCTTCTTCTTCTTCTTCTTCTTCTTCTTCTCATGTTCATTCTACTGCAGCCCCAGTCAGCATAGCCAATGGTCAGAGATAGTGGAAGTTGTAATACAGCAACAACTGTAAGGCCATAGGTTTCCAACTCCTGTTCCAGATAACGGAAGCTAATTTCAGACAGCCATCATTCCCACTCCACGTACAGTGGTGCCTCGCTTAATGAATGTCCTGCTTAACGAAATTTCCGCTTAATGAAAGGATTTTTCGAGCGGAGGTTGCCTCGCTAGACGAATACGTTTTACGAAAAATTTGTCTAGCAAATCGCGGTTTCCCATTGGAATGCATTGAAATTCAATTAATGCGTTCCTATGGGCAAAAAAAAAGTTGAAAAAAAAACCAGTGCATTCCTATGGGATTCGCTAGACGAATTTTTCGCTATAAGAAAAGACCCGTGGAACGAATTAATTTTGTCTAGCGAGGCACCACTGTACTCCCAAGAGACACTAACCTTTTCCTGCTTTGGCTCATTTCCCCCCCAGCAACGCTGCAAATAATCCTCCCAACTGTTGCAGTCACTTATATACCAATTTTGCCTCTCATTTAATTGCAAAACTGTCATTTGAAGCTTTCGAAACCTCTCCCATGAGGCAGCTCTCAGGCTGCTTGTGTTCACACTGCTTTTGGTTAGAAAAGAACTGTGGGTTTCAATTTTTATTCTTTATTTTTGTGTAGAGATCACAATAGTTTGAGAACCTCTTTTGTAGACTCCAACAACTACAGCTGTGCAGGGAGATATTTCTTGAATACTGTGCAACCCTGATGAGACTGAGAGAGATTTCTTTTGAAGTGGATTCGGTATGTTGTTAAGCAGACCACACTTTTATGATGTGAAACTATTAGGCTGCTTTAAACAGGTGGATGCAACCAACAGTTGCAGTTGTAATCCTGTTACTATTATGACACAGTACTGTGTTTTATATGAGATTACTCTGGAGTAAGTTACATTAGGGTCACCAACTGAGGATAGAGAACTCCAGCTTGGCCCCAGAATGATATTGCACAGTCTTCTTCTTCTTTGGCGATCACTCGTAGCCGAGTAAGATTGTCTTCCATAAACATGGTTTTAACAATGGGTCCGTAAGTGGCTGTGGAGGCCAATTCTGGATCCACACGTCCTTCCACCATGAGGATATTGGTTTCCATGCGGGAGTTGAACACGGTGTGGATTTGCCAAGTGTGCCTTCCTCTTAGCACATTTCCCCCTTGCGTCCTGAGATCGAGTTTCTTCAAAGCCCATGACACCTTTGGTGTCACAGTAACTGGTGATTAAATGTTTCTTTTTCATTCTTTCATTTGTTGCAAAAGAGATTCCAGAGCCATGTTTTCTTTCCAACATCCCATCAATCTGGAAATATATCAGTGGCACCAGTTGGAGTACCCTGAAGTTAATGGTTTGAGGCTTGACGCTTAAGGATGCAGATGGAAAACAGCACAGATACCTTCTTATCCTGAACATCCTTCCCAAAAATAAAAATGTTTACTCTGGAACAAGGGAAGAACTTTAGCCACAATGCACTCAATTTAATGAAAGTAAAGGTTTTTTTTGTTGTTATTTAAGTTACTACCCTAAACCTGTCAAGCAAACTTGGTTCGCAATAAAGCTCATTCTTCCCAGCTGCAGTCATATTTGGAACTACCTGTTAAGCGTGGAAAGATGAGCAGCAGCAGGGCAGCAAAAAGGAGGTTTATCTATGGCAGCTAATCTCCTCAATCAACAGCACTCCGCTCTGCTCAACAGCCGTTGCCAAGTAACAGGCCAGAGCTTCTCTTATCGGCTTCCTAATGTTTCATTGACTATTCAGACTAGAATAGAAAGCTGTGACATGGAGGGTTATATGCAGCACAAAATGAAAACGGCACATTATGTGGGAAGAAAAAGAGAAATCTTTTAGTCCTTTAAAATATATATATAAATCTGGATAGTCAGTGGCTATTGTTCCTGTCCTCCACCATCACCTCGCCCACCAAGGTAATTTTCTGCACTGCTCATTCTAAACCAGAAAAAACAAACACAGGAAGTTATAAATTTGCATGCATAAGACTATTTTGGCCTTTCTTGGTAAGAGCTCAGCCATTTATTGACATCACCAATTCCCTCTATAAAGGAAAGCAGCCATTTCTCAGTTGCATGTTCCACCGGCAGATCAGACTACTGGTGGCAATGATGAAGGGGATTGGAATCTTTGTACATTATGCCCTGCTTGTAATAAAGGCAAATGCATGTCAAATTGGCAATGTTAAAATTTTTATCTACAGCAACATCTCTCACGTACACAGAGAAGGATAGCAATTTCCAACTGGATCATTACTCACACAGCCTCTGAACTTTTTTCCTTTTCACATTCCAGATTAGGCACAGGAAATTTCTTGCTTAATAGTTTAATACTTTGATACTTTAATAAAAAACCTGATTTTCAGTGCAGAAGCATTTAATTAAAAACCTTAATTATGAGATGGAGTTTAAAAACAGGACCGTCTGTCATTCTCTCTTCAGGGTAATAAATAATCAAAAATTCTTATGCTTATCTTGCTAAATGTTACATACTACTTGGTAAGCACGTGGTATGAATACTTCCAATCTTAAAAAAAAACACCTCATTTTGTAACATGTATTTTATATCACATTCATATACCATATTGGCTGCACAGGAATTTCCTCAAAATTCACACTCCTGTAAAGGAAGACATGAACACAGCACCAGAATATTTCACTAAACCACATGGATGCAATATGTGATTTATTGACATATTATGCCAGGCCTAGGCAACCTTGGCTCTCCAGATGTTTTGGCCTACAACTCCCATGATCCCTAGCTAGCAGGACCAGTGGTTGGGGAAGATGGGAATTGTAGTCCAAAACATCTGGAGGGCCGCAGGCTTGACATGCCTGTCATATAGGATCAGAGAATCACAATGTATTACTTATATCACAGAGTGAAGACCAAGGAAGCTAAGTGCACAGGAAACATCATTTGCAACAGAAGTTACTATCTTGACTTAGGGCAGAACTACATGTTAAGAATTGTATTGTTGTTCCTTTGGAAGATTATTTTTTTCAGGTACTGAAATCTGCAATTTGAAGTGGAAGGTCAATACTGTGGGGAGACGGGGGAGAGAAAGAATAGGCTTATTAATACTTTTTCCTACATGTTGCTTTTGCACCGAAAATTGCCCCCTCTAAGCTGCTTCCCATGAACTGCAAGAAGATCAAACCTATCCATTCTGAAGGAAATCAGAACTGAGTGCTCACTGGAAGGACAGATCCTGAAGCTGAGGCTCCAATACTTTGGCCACCTCATGAGAAGAGAAGACTCCCTGGAAAAGACCCTGATGCTGGGAAAGATGGAGGGCACAAGGAGAAGGGGATGGCAGAGGACGAGATGGCTGGACAGTGTTCTCGAAGCTACCAACATGAGTTTGACCAAGCTGTGGGAGGCAGTGGAAGACAGGAGTGCCTGGCGTGCTCTGGTCCAAGGGGTCACGAAGAGTCGGACATGACTAAACGACTAAACAAGGTGCTGCCATTACTAATGAAGAAAAGATACAAGTAGCAGCACCTCTTCCCCCACCTGGAGTTAAAGAAATTGTGGCACAATTTTCAGATAAAACATAGCTCAAGGGGAAATGGTTTAGAAGCCTTTCTGAAACACATTGGGCAAATTGTAACGGCATTATAATTTTTAAGTACCAGCAAAACTATAAGTAACTATAAGTATCTTCTAGTTACTTCATAACTTGAGCATCATCAAGCAAGTAACATCAAGCAAATGACAGATAGATACAGATACAGAAATAATAATAATAATAATAATAATAATAATAATAATAATAATAATAAATTCCTTCCAGTAGCACCTTCTCCAGAAGTGCATGCACACGAAAGCTCATACCTATGACGAACTTAGTTGATCAAGGTGCTACTGGAAGGATTTTTTTTTTTAAAAAAAAATTGTTTCGACTACGTCAGACCAACACGGCTACCTACCTGTAACAGATACAGAAATAGTTACAGATAGAAGCAATGATAGTTGGATAAATATAGCTATAGAAACAGATATAGACGTAATCCATTGTGGTACTAACCACTGTACAGAACACAAAAGTGGCATGCAGATGGACAAGATTAGAATGGGTGGAAACTGGGAGAGGCTGGGTTATATATTTCCCACTTACATGTAGTTATGAACATCAGCACAAATTGACTCAGTTTGTTCTTGTATTGTGCTGATTATTTCTCACAACCAAGGGGAAAGTGTTGCAAAGCTCATTTGAAAAAAATGAGCGCTCAGACTGAAAACACACACAAAAAAACACTTAGAGCTTTCAGTGACATCTAACTGAAAATTATGTTCCTGGGATAGGTTTCTGTGTTGTTCACCACAGCACATGATGAGCATCTCAACAGCCACCCAGAGTGGCAGGGGAAACCCAGTCAGATGGGTGGGGTATTAAAAACAAAAGCAAAACTTGAAAAACCATTTAAATGACCTTTATGGAGAGAGAAAAGTAAGTTGTCCTCTGGTACCCAGCCTTGTTCCAGAGAATACTTTTGTTGTTCTTGTTTATATTTGCAATACCATCCCTAAGCGGTGAATTTTCCACAGCCTGTGCCCACAGTTACCCGCAACTACAAGAGGCCCATTTCCTTCTCAGACGGGCTTATGTCTGGCTTTGGACCTGACTGCGGAGCAATCAAAGCCATCTCCACGGGTGGCATCCCAACAACCAGCTTCCTTACATCCTGCTTCCTTCTCCTTGCTGCTGCTGCTGCTCAATGTGGTGCCCTAAGTTTCAGACATGGCATTCTTGCTGGCATCTGATTTCCTCGGTCCCCCTTCCATCATGCATGTGCTGCTCCCTGTTGCCTTCAGATGGCCCCAGCCCAGCACCAAACCTTCCAATTGAAACAACAGGTTGATATTGCTATTCATCTGTTTTCCTCCGTATTTACAATAAATAAAACTGGAAATGGACATCACCCTTTACCCCTTACGAAAAGCCCACCATGAAAGATCTTGCTCTTTCATACTTCCCTATGTGCACATGCAGATACAGACATTCCTATGCACCTAAAAATGGGGAAAGGTCATGGAGGATAAAGGATAAGTGACTATGGGTAGAGACAAAAACACACATTCTGTCTAGGTCTGCCCACTGGTATGGATGACAAGCAGTGGCATGTCAATGAATATCCAAACAAAATTTGTGGAAGCTTATATGCTGATCACACACACCAGATGTGAATGCAATGTAAGGACTCCATCTGGCAGCACCCTAACTTAAGTCCATTGACTTCAATAGGTTTATTATGACTATGACTTAGCTGGATACAACCCAGTAAGCTTGAAGGACGATGTTTTAAAGTGTTGTGGAAAGGGACTGCCTGGGAGTGCTTACAGTGAGCTTTTTGCACACCTGCTACTGCTGATATAAACACAGACGCTCTTATTGCAATAACTACACTTACCAATTTATTTTCATTTTTTCTGCCACTTAACAGCAGTTTTACGAATGAGGAAATTGTTCTGTGCTGTTTGAATTATTAAACAGATCCAACAAGACATCAAGCAGTTTGGAGGGGAACCAATCAAATTATTTTAACAGTATTTTGTAGCAAATTCATGTGGGATGCAACTGTTTTCTCTTATTATCTTCAACAAGGCCCCGTTAGCCAGACATCTATTATCTGCCCCAATTATCTAAATTCCCGGTATGTTCATATGTAGCACTATGTCAAGACATACCAACAAAAACAGCATTCTTGCTTAACCAAACATTTAATTATCTGAATGTTTTCAGTTGCTTTCCTGACAATTTGGGTAAACAAGATCGGACTCGTGTACAAATCAGTGCCACAAATATATACCAATAACTAAGAACCAGCAGGCCTGTCAATTATAACAAAGTAATACAGCTTAATGGGAGGATGCAGAATAATGTAGGTCTTTAGGTTAGCTGGTTCTATTAAGCCACCTTTCCTTTCATAAACAAACAAAAACACTTTCAATGGGGGTGTCTACATATTGCAATTCTTCCTTGTTGCACTTTGGTTCTGGTGTTTTTAAAGGCTTCAGAATAATTTCTGTAAAACCAACATGGATCATCTTTAATTACTATGTTGCAACCATGGTTATTTAAAAACCCGGCTTCAGAATAGTAGATGACAAACATTAATGAGCAGTAATGCACACATGGTATTGTAAATGAAAGGATAATGAAAGCAATTTATTTGAAAATTAAAATATGATTAAGAATGGCAGTCTGAACTAGGGCGCAGATGCGTTGGGGGGGGGGGAGCAACCAACATGCAACCAGACTCTCATTAATTTAGGGACTTTGTGAAATTGCTTTTCTTACTCTGACAGTTTTTAATATAGAGTAACTTAACTAGCAGGCCGGGTATGTAGCCCAGAAGCCTCAGCCTCTTTGGAGAGGTTCAGAGGAGTTGGAGTACAATACTAGGGAACAGTATTGATACACACACACACACACACACACACACACACACACACACTGCCACCCGACACATTCTTTTAGGTTTGGATACCCATAGTTTAATCTGTAACACAAACCAGTTAAACCATAGTACTGATCTATAGGGATGTGGGTGGCGCTGTGGTCTAACCACTGAACCTCTTGGGTTTGCCAATCAGAAAGTCGGCGGTTTGAATCCCCGCAATGGGGTGAGCTCCTGTTGATTGGTCCCAGCTCCTGCCCACTTAGCAGTTCAAAAGCATGCCCAAAAGTGCAAGTAGATAAATAGGTACCGCTCCGCCGGGAAGGTAAACAGCATTTCCGTGTGTTGCTCTGGTTCGCCAGAAGCGGTTTAATCATGCTGACCGCATGACCTGGAAGCTGTCTGCAGATGAACGCCAGCTCCCTCAGCCTATAGAGCGAGATGAGCACGCAACCCCAGAGTTGTCTGCGACTGAACCTAACGGTCAGGGGTACTCATAATATCGGTGTTCAAGTATCTGAGACACATATCAATAAGAACATCAGAAGGGCTTCAGAGTATTGGGCCAAAGCAGTTGGTATTTCCAAATGCCTCCAGGAAACCCTACAAGGCAATCATGAACAGGGTTTTCTTTCAGCACCTCTCATGTGGGAACCATTGCCATCCTAGGAGAATGAGGGAGGCTTTCTTGGCACCTCTCTTTTTTTCCCCTAGAAAAATAGCACTGGTCATGAAGATATCAGCCCTTCCACGTTGTATGCACTCAACAGCTGGTATTCAGCTTAATACTCCACCTGAACATATTTAGCTGCCATGTTAGGCCAAATATGGGTGGAAGATCACAGATGTAGCTTGTGATTCTTTTTCAGACTTTCCCCCTTCTTTATATGCACAGTGCAGCTACTGGGGCTGAAATTTGAAATGGAAGGCTCCCCCCACACACACACAACCAACACCCCTTTGTGTCATTCCCCTACTTTAACACTAAGCTGTATAGGCATAGTTTCAGGTTATTATGGATGGGTACTGTAGCAATTTAAAATTGTAAAACGGCATGTGCAAAAGGGTCAGTTCAAACATTAGACAGTGCCATCTATGGACAGAAACCTGGATCACACTGGAAATTCTTTAAATGTTGCCATTTTTTCTCTCTCTCTCTCATATCAGGAGAAAATACCACAATATAATCTTTTCAATCACAAGAAGAGAAACTAAGTAGGAAAAATATTTTTAGATTTATTCCAGATAGGATTTCTCATTTATCAGCACTTTAAAACAACTTTAGCACTCTGGATACTATCTCACGAAAGTGGTATACAGTATATAGTAAATGCTTCGTTTCTAGCCTTTTAGCTGCAGTACACTTGACATATTAAAATGATATAAAAGAACATCAAATCATTTTTAATGAAACAAAAACCAACAATAAATCCTAATTAAAGGCCACATTAATCAGAGCAATTTTTCAGCAAGAAAGATACCACCTTGGCCTGGGACTTAAGGAGCAAGGTCAACGCAAATTATATTTTAATGATAATTATTTCAGAAAAGGCGTGAATTTGTCAGATGTTGTTGATGACTGGCCGATTCCCTCAGCATAAAAAAGGAAAGAATACCATGCTGCAAACGAAAAGTTTTCCTGTCTGGCCATAGTCAAGAACAGTTGTATGAGCTTGCCCATGATTAATTGATCCCAGCATCACTAGTTCTGTCCTTACTGAGACATAAAAGTATTCACAAGGTGTTCATGAGGTAAAGTTTAAACAAACTTTACTGCCAAACCTGAAACAGAAACTGCGTTTGAATTATGGTTTACAAGTCTGATTTGGAGGCAAGCTCTAGTTTGTATTAATCACTTGGACCAAACTTTGTAACCCAAAGCAATGAAGGAATTCTTCAGCTACCTTCATGCCTCTCACCTTGTCAACATGTTTTCCTACCACTGTACGTAGTTCAACTCAACTACACATACCATAGCTGCCAAGTTTTCGCTTTTCTCGCGAGAAAGCCTATTCAGCATAAGGGAAAATCCCTGTAAAAAAGGGATAACTTGGCAGCTATGACACATACTATCATCTAAGTCCATTTTAAACATATAATAAAGTAGGTTCTTCCCTGTAAAATCCCTTGTGAAGAACAAGTTAATATTTAAAGGCACCACAGAATTGTTTGTTTCTTTGTTTTAACAGTGTAGCCATATTATGCTTTTAAAGAAGATCAAAATCATATCAGATAGAAAATCTGTTTCACTATTAGGCATTGAAGTTTGAGGTATCCTCTGCTTATGCTGAAAAGAAACATTTGTTATGCAATTTTCTACTTGTTGATAATATGGAAGAAAGCAGTGCAAGTACTGCAATCCTCTGAACAAACCATTCTGTAAATTTAATATCTTACTGTAAATTTAGAGTTTTAATTAAAAGCTTTTCCATGGATAGAAGAAACCACAGAAATTGCGTCAAACTATTTCCCAGGATGTTCCTACATTTTAAAAGCATGAGTGAAGAACAGTGTCAAGTTGGTGGGCCAACTCCATCTCCAACTGCTGCAGGCAAACTTTTCACCTGCCAATCACCTGGTGTAGTTATAACATTAGCTGACAAGTTCAAAGGCACTTGCTTTTGGTACTGATCAGCTGATTGGCGCCAAGAGGAAGCTGCTTTGAAGGCACATTCAAGGATCCCTTTGAAGTCGGTTTGCAGGTACAATTTGCATTCAAACCATGCCTGCAAGCAGACAAAAAGCGTTTCCATTTGCAGGCACAGTTTCAATTCACCTTCAATTCACCTTCAATTCAGGCAAAACACCCTGCTGCTGCTGCTGCTCCCAAGACTGGCGGGGAGGGGAGCCCCAACTCCGTAAGGAAAAGGCCTTGTCGAGCCTCCGCCACCAGGCAGAGGGGGATCTTTCTGGATCCCCTCTCTTCTACCCAGAGACCAGGTGCAGAGGGGCGAGGTCTGGTGTCCTTATGACATTAGCTGACAAGTTCAAAGGCACTTGCTTTTGGTACTCAGCTGATTGGCGCCGGGAGCTTTGAAGGCACACTCAAGGAAAAAAAGCGTTTCCATTTGGGGGGCAGAGTTTCAATCCACCACTGCAAATAGATTCTCCTTTCAGGAAAAGCTGGTGCAAAGCCCTGCCACACCACCAGGTGCAGAGGGGCAAGATCTCCCCCTCTCTCCAGCAACAAAGATGGGAGGTGGAACGGGCATACCAGCCTTTTCGGGTGCTGTTTGAGGAAGCTACCTCATCCTGCCTCATGAATGGGCAAGGGCCTTCCAAGCACCACCAATCAAAAGTTCAGGGATATAAAGGCACTGCTGAGCAGCTGGTGCCCCATACAGTATATGCTGTCAGGTATAGAGCAGAGGGATATGGCTTAGCATATAGCAAATAGCCTCACAGGCCAAGTGGGGAGGCCCTAATTAAGGCCATGGTCTAGAGATTGTCCATCACTGCTTTAAAGTATTGTTCAAATGTTCAGGTTCTGATCATGGGTGTATGTATGGCACACACACACACACACACACACACACACACACACACCCCTGTCACTCAAGACAGCAGACACTGATGAAATCCAGCTAAACAAGAGCAATATACCTTGTTTGAGTAAATGAGAAGGAATAAACATCAGTAATAAATTGGACCAAGTCGGGTCCAAAAGTATATGAGACTACCTATGTTAAAGCTATGTAGGTAAGTGCCTACATCAGTAAACACACTGATTGGGTGAACACCTGGGAGTGTAAGCTGCCTTGGGTTCCATCATGGCAGAAAAATGGCACAAAAAATGTAGCAAAGTGTTTTTCTTTAAACAAAAAAACAAAATGTAGACATGTAAGTACAGTATAAAGATATTCTTAACATTACTTAGAGCAGTGTTTCCCAACCTTGTGCCTCCAGATGTTTTGGGACTACAACTCCCATCATCCCTAGCTAGCAAGACCAGTGGTCAGGAATGATGGGAGTTGTAGTCCCAAAACATCTGGAGGCACAAGGTTGGGAAACACTGACTTAGAGTGTCTTTGGGTTCTTAACAATACCCTATGAGATAATTACAAAGGGTGTTTTTTGTCTGTAAAGTAAGCTCTGCCCAAAACTCACATGAAGGAAAGAAGGCAGCTCCAAGGGAAATGCCAATATGCCACAGAACAACATTATGGAAATAGAAATTGGACACCAGATTGAGTTGACCTTGGAGACTTGGCTTATCACAGATGAAAATGACTTGTGAAATGACAATTTGGCCATAATTGACTAATGCTCTTCTGAAAAAAGGCTTTCCCACTTCTGTTGACTAAGAATGCCATTGATCTCATAGCACTGAACAGGATGTTCTTAAATACCACTATTTTAGTACATTAAAATTTCTAGTCTTTTTCGTATGCTTTAGGGAAAACAAAACCATACTTATGCTTCTAATGAAATATGAGCAAGAGCAATGAATAATGTTCATAACAAAAGAGTTGTTTCCTTACAATTTATTCTTGTGCTCACGCAGAGACAAGAAGATTGCTATTCAAGAGTATATGTGTGTTTCCCCTTATTGCTTCACCATTCATTTGATACACCTCTGAATCAAAGGCACATACACTTCTCTAGATGGGTTGGTGTAGACCACAGAGGACTATTCCCACATGCAAAATGCCCCATCTACTTTTGCTGATGCAGTGACTCATTAAGATCAGCATTTGCCCCCTCACAGGAGAAAGGCACCAAAATCTAGATTTTTTTCTCTAAAAGCTTCTGTCACAAATCCAAGGCATCGTAGCAAGCCTGTTGAGTTTGAAATATGCCCTGTCTCTAGCAGAAGAGATTGCACAGAGCGAGACAGTACCTTGTATCCTGCTAGTGGGTTTCTAAGCAGAGAGACAGAAAGGTTTATTCACCCTCTTAGAAAATCACCACTTTTGTCATAAGTAGCCTCATTCACACCCTTGAATAAGGCATAGGGCAGTCATAGGCAAACTCGGCCCTCCAGTTGTTTTGGGACTACAACTCCCATCATCCCTGACCACTGGTCCTGTTAGCTAGGGGTGATGGGAGTTGTAGTTCCAAAACATCTGGAGGGCCGGGTTTTCCTATGTCTGGCATAAGACATGAACTGCTAACTTTTATTCGAAGTCAGATAGTCCTGACCTTCAAAGGGACTTCAGCTAGGCCACTGCTTAGTGGTTGAAATTCGTGTGATTAGCTGTCTAGTGGAACCACACGAAAATGATTAGGGTTGCCTCCATTATAATGAAACAAAGCTCATTGTGGTAGATTTATATACATATACATATGTATATTTATTCAATCTTGGGATTGAATTAGTAGTCTGCCATGAGGCAAGCTACTTCCTTGGAATATGTATGCTTGTCAGTGCAGTCCAATACTTCTACTCAGAAGAAAGTCCTGTTGAACCTCTGCATGGTAGCCTTTTGGACTACAGGTCATGGTTAGTGAGGAAAGAGTTTAACCTGTTCAGCCAAGATGTTAAGCCAAACTTTGTTGGCACAATGCATCAGTAAAAGGGATGGGGAGGAGCAATATGGCTGTGGACGCCTCTCTGAGACCTCACACATTTACAATGCCTTGCTATAGTTTGGCTTTCCATGTCATCTGAAGCAGCCCAATTTGTTATAAGGTGTACCTGTCCACAGAAAGCAGATACCATACAAAGAAGAACAGGATTTAATACTGGGAGAAACTATTTTTTCGCTTTAAGAGTGCTGTTCAAAAACATGAAAAAAATCAAGAAGTTGCCTCTGGTTTTCAAGGTTTTGCTATCATAACTAAAGCCAGCTCTCAAATTAAAATAAAACCGATAATTTCTTAGCAAGTGGGGTGGGGGCCGGGGAACCAATAACATAAAAATTGTCAAAATGAATAGGACTTAATGAAAGTCCCGATTCTTTTCATCCCTGTTTGGAATACTTAATTAACATATTTATTGAATTACATCGGCAATGTAGACAGGAATACATTGAAATGCATTGATTTACCCTTCTTCCTCTCAACTTAAAAGCAGCACAGATGAACAACAGCTCCTCGTCTTGTTTCTGTCACCTCCTTTTTCACGAGCCCCCCAAATCGGCAATTTAAAACTTATTAATTCTATATCCAGCATGTACTGTTAATGTGACATTAGCTGCACAGAGCACATTAGAATGAGGTACATTCAAAAGGAGGCCACGTGCTGATCTTACAAATTTCAAATCAAACAAGGAGCTCCGTAGACCTCCCGACTCTTCAGGCTGTTTTAACAACTGAGCACTAGAGATCATTCTGAATGTCATTATACATCAAAAAGATGAACGATGTGCCTCCCCTGTCGTATCTGATGTACCATTTGCAGAGCACAATTTAATTGTATGTTATAGCAATGCCTGCCAAGAAACACGATCATTGAGGACAAAACGTGTTGGCACTGCATGCTGCAGCAAAACTGGAAAAAGGTGCAGAGGATGGATGGCAGGCAAAATGGTGAAGGGTACACACAGGAGCAGCTCTTCAGTACTGAATGAAGGAAGCCTAAAGATGTGTCTGAAAAGCATGAAAGCTTGAGAAGAGCTGAATAGGGAACAGCTGTTGAGCCTTTCCTGTCATTCACTAGTAAGGCGGCAGCAACGAAACGAACGTAAGCAGAGTTCAGCGCAGCAGACTTATAAATAGCAAACAAAAATAATTGAGTTTCCCCCATCCCCATCCTCTCCCTTCAGCAAACTGAACTCAGTTCCATGGAACATGCAATTGTATACACCCAGTTTATATATTTATTTTAAAAGGGCTCTTAGAAATTCAAGAAAAATGTTAGGAACAACACCAGGGAGAAAGGACGCTGTTCAAACACTGCTGCGTGCCGTGAAGAACTGCAAAACAATGCTGCCCTGCCGATCTCCTTCTAAATACCTGAAATAATATTCATAGGCACAGGTAACTGGTTCAGAGCGGGTCACTGGACCAATCCGCCCAGGTCCTTGTCTAAAACAACTGCTGCCATTTCTGATTAATTGAGGAGTTAGAAACAACCACAACCTACCATAGAAATGAGGTGCAGGGACAGAGATGATGAAGCAGGAGAAGATAAAGAGTGCACAACAGTTTTTGTGGTTAGGTAAGAATATTGTGTAATAGGCCTTACGTCAGAAGATAGTTCAGAATCATTAAACTGAGAAATATTGGTATGTTTCTGTAAAGCTCAGAGAATGGTCTAAAGGCAACTGGGTACTAAGATCGTATAATCTGCTATGGTATGTAGTGCCCAGGATCAAACCTGCATACAACTGGAGTGCCCCTAAATATTTGGAGAGTATTTCTGCATACTTACAAAGAACACTTAACAGTATATTTTTCTGTCCTGTGCAGCAGGATGCCTGCATGCATGTTTTCACCACCTGCAGAGTGTTGCAAATTGCTGTATAATGCCATCTCAAAAAGGCGTATCAGTTAAAGGTGAGCCACTTCAGCTGGTAGGCAGGTGCTAATACATTTGTAGGGACATGTGCGTGGAGTGCTGAAAAAGGCACACTGTAGGGTCGCCACGCAGACTGAAGAAACTTCGCCACGCAGCAATAGAGAAAAGGGAAGTACATTTTATTGTTTGCTGACAGCAAGCAACGGCTCAGAGGATACTTCCTAAAGCTGAGCCCAGAACAATGGGTGTCTCAAACATTTATACCTTTGGGTAGCCATACATTACAGAACAATCAATCAGATTGGCTCATTTAGAACAAAGAACTACCAATCGGTGAAGGCAAGGCCCATTCCGTTTACCATTTATGAATTTCATCTCCTCATTCTTAGAAGAGCTCATCCCCCACCATATTTGGGACATCCGGGATTACCCCATACATTATTGAAAGAGCTCATCCCAACCGTATTTGGGAACATCCGGGGTTACTGTGACCCACTAAATTACCTCTGTCCTGGATCCTGCATCTCCTGAAGGGCAGGCGTCCAAGGCAATTTCAGCTTGGCCTATTCCTATGACTAAACGTCCCGGACATTCTGTAACCGGGTGGCTTTATGTAAACATAGGCAATGCTGACTGTCATAGGGCAAAGGGAGACAGAATATAGGATTTTTCAGAAAGGCAAAATGGCTTATATTCCTGAAGTTATATACCTGAGAAGCACAGGCCCATTTCACGTACCTGTGGCCTATGCCCACTCACTTCTGTCCTGTGCAGCAGGATGCCTGCATGCATGTTTTCACCTCCTGCAGAGAGTTGCAAATTGCTGTATAATGCCATCTCAAAAAGGCGTATAAGTTAAAGGTGAGCCACTTCAGCTGGTAGGCAGGTGCTAATACATTTGTAGGGACATGTGCGTGGAGTGCTGAAAAAGGCACACAAAGCAGACTGATGTACCTTTTCAATAATCCTTCTGGCATTTCAGCCAATAATTATATTTCTCATTAGCTACTGCTTTTTTACACATTCTCTCTCTGTTTTCATTTTGTGCAACTCCAGAGTTTGTTCCATGGTGCTTACTTCAGAAGATACAGGTCTCTGCTTATTTTTAGCTTTCTACGCAACCATCTGCTGCTTACAAAAAATGTTCTGCACTTTAAAACAGCCTTTCTGCATGTATGGGTTAAACCAGGCAATATGTGTGATCACAGGGTGTGATCACAACCAATGTTCTAAAAATACACAGCTGGCTTGTTAACCATTTAATTTTGAATCTATCCAAGCATGGGCATATGAACCTTGGTTGTCGCAAATCTCACGTCTCATTTTAGTCCCCAACCCACACTCCTGACATCTGAAATACCATGCTAGGCATTGCAGTGTGTAGTACTTAAGACCTACATCAATTGATGAAAGACCTATATTAAATAAATATTTATAACCTTAAGCATTGGTATTGGGGAAGACCAGGGCACTTTAACAGCTGTGTGGCAAGCAGAAATTCAACAAATTTAGCCTTTTCTATTAAGGCAATAAAATCATGGGGAAAACTTCACTTGTTGGTATTCTTTCTGTGATGCTATTTACCCTTAATTCCAGGATTGCAAAACTTGGAATTTGTTGTTATTGTTTTTAAAGTTAAGTGTACTCCCAACACAACATTTTAAAAAACAGTCCAATAGGGTGTGGTGCTTGTGGATGGATGAAACTGAATTGTTTTTTGGTCATCTGGATCACTAGTAAATTATGATACAAATTTGCATATGACATGGCAATTTACCCCCTCTGCTGTGGGTGGGGCAAAGGACCCAACCCACATACAGGGCACTGGATCCAGAAGACCCTGCTGGCAACTGTGCCATCAAATCAACCTCAACCTCCAAAGTAAACTTGAAGATCCAAATTACTTCCTGCCAACCTAGCAGTTTGAAAGCACGTCAAAGTGCAAGTAGATAAATAGGTACCGCTCCGGCGGGAAGGTAAATGGCATTTCCATGCGCTGCTTTGGTTTGCCAGAAGCGGCTTTGTCATACTGGCCAAATGACCCGGAAGCTGTACGCCGGCTCCCTCAGCTAGTAAAACGAGAAGAGCACCGCAACCCCAGAATCGTCCGCGACTGGACCTAATGGTCAGGGGTCCCTTTACCTTTATAACTTGCATATGCAACTGGTAGAGCAGAAGGCAGGAGGACTAACAGCAGGTGGAGCCAGAGAGCTAATGACAGGCAGAGCCAACTAACTAGTTTTGTCCCCATCTTCCTTCCTGCAGAGTTCCACAAGGGCAACACTGAGGAGGAGGAAGTTGACAGGCAGTACCGCCTCCTGAACTGGATGTAAGAAAGCAGGCATGTGAGGGCTGTAGCAGAGGGGCAGGCTGAGGATGGTACTGCAGTGCCCTTTCCTTTGTCTCTTTTTCCTTTCAAGGATACCTATTCTCCATTGAGTCACCTACAGTAATGTTGTGATAATGCTAACATTGAAGGCACAGTTAATTTTAGGTCATGCCGACACCTGGCTTGGGAACAAGCCTTATTGTTTGGTTTTCATAGCCCAACGTCATTACAGTGGTGCCTCGCTTAACGAATGCCCTGCTTAACGAAATTTCCGCTTAACGAAATGATTTTTCGAGCGGAGGTTGCCTCGCGGTTTCCCATAGGAATGCATTGAAATTCAATTAATGTGTTCCTATGGGCAAAAAAAAATTCAAAAAAATTTCAATGCATTCCTATGGGATTCGCTAGACAAATTTTTCGTTATAAGAAAAGACCCGTGGAACTAATTAAATTTGTCTAGCGAGGCACCACTGTACTGGTCTGGCAGCCCAACTGCAAATTCCATCAACTTTAGACAGAAAGTATATCATGATGCTTCATCATTCAATTATTTTGAATGGGAATCCTTCCCTGCAGGGCTGCTCGGAATTCTAGGTGTAACTACTGAAAAACTCCTTTAGGTAAGTTGCCTGTCAAATATTTGGCAGCCCTAAAATACTCCCCTCAAAGAATAAGGTATTATTATTATTATTATTATTATTATTATTAAATGCTTGTATTGTTTTGAGAAATGTTCAGTATCATTTGCAGAACAAATATTTACTAATGTTTTGGGGCAATCTTTTTCATTACCTATCATATTTGTTGGCTTATAACCTGCATTCTTTTTACCTTTCAGCAGACATTCTGCAGCATAAATCCAAGACTGCAAAACTTGGGGGAGTTGCTATTGGGAATCTAGTTCTGTAAACTTTTTTTATTAAGTGAGAAAGGAGGCTGGTAGGGTTTTATGTTCTCTTCTCATGGGTCTGGACTAAAACTAAATAATATGTTGGTGTCCCAGCAAATGGATTTTATAGAAGTGAATTCTGCAGCCTGGTCTCAATTCGACACCACCATCCATTCAGGTCTCTTGGTTCCCATAAGAGCAATCTTTTGGCTTACCAGATGTGATGTATTTACTGATACTGCTATTTGAATAGTCTCTTTGCTTTCACCCCATCCTGTTGCCTTAGTAACAGTATCACACTACAGCCAAACTCCCTACAGAGTCAGACATGTTGAAGCATTTCTTCATGTAGGTGTGTTGAGATTAATCCAAAAGCTGTGAGTGTAATTTGGGAATGAATTGTTGTTCTGCTCTGATGTTCTGCCTTGGCAATGCACAGCACTGTAGCTATAGGGCTATAGGGCTATATGGGCTTTACCCAGTCATATAGGAAAAGTAGGGCAGATTTAAATACAGTGGTGCCTTGACTTACAAATTTAATCCGTTCTGAAGGCACCTTCGTAGGTCGAAAAATTCGTAAGTCGAAAAGTGCCATTGGAAACGCGATTTCCCATAGGAATGCATTGGAAATGGAAAAATTCGTAGGTCGAAGCAACCCCATCTAAAAATTCATAAGTCGAAAAAAACCCTATCTAAAACCACCGCGGTTTCCGTTCGGATGTTGAGAAATTCGTAAGCGTGTGACCATTTGCCCCATTCGTAAGTCGAAAAATTCGGTTGTCGAGTCGTTTGTAAGTCGAGGTACCACTGTACTAAAGTCAAGGACTACAAGAGATATGGAATTCCAGTTCTAAAGTCTTCCAGTTCTGTGGACATCTTCAGTTAAATTCAGTAATGAACATTTTCCCCTAGATGCTGTAAGTTTTCAAACACTGCTAATGCAGATCTCATAAGCAGCTTCTTGATAACAAAGAGATTCTGCTTTTCAAATGTGATGTTGTGCTTGAAAGCGTGGGGCTGATGCAGTGCAATTACAGCATTACACAATAACCTATAGTAGCTGTTGCGGAGCACTGAATGTATGATATGTATGATAATTTTACAGAGTTTCAGTTTCAAATACAGTACATGTCTTTAAAATTTATGCAAACTATGCAAACGTCTGCTGTATGAAATACATTAATTCAAAACAAAAGCTGGTGGCACCATTAGGTTAATTTGTTGTCCAGTTCCAGAAGTTAACTTTCTTCATCAGACTCTCATTCATTTTCCTGAAAATATTTCCCTCTGCAGTGTTGTTTCCCCGGAAAAAAAAGAAAAGAAATTTCCCCCAAACAAGCACACAAGCAAACATCTGGCAAGAAATTCCTTCAAATGTATTTTGTGTTTTTATCTTGTACTTTTGTGCTGTGAACTGGGGCAGTATGCAAATTTAATAAATAAATGCATAAATAAAATATGCAGATTTAATTAAGTAATTATAACTCTGCTAAAACTTAAGTAAAACACTTGCAGCCAAAGAAGTCCATTTGCACCCTAATGGAGGCTCATCAGCATAAGAGTAGATATCAGCAACACTACACCAGATTCCTTACACCAGCATAGCTTTCACCTCCACTAGTGCAGTGGATTTAGGAGTGACCCTATCCTCAACCAGTGGCTGTAAATCAGGCATCCCCAGACTTGGCCCTCCAGATGTTTTGGGACTACAATTCCCATCATCCCTGACCACTGGTCCTGTTAGCTAGGGATGATGGGAGTTGTAGTCCCAAAACATCTGGAGGGCCAAGTTTGGGGGTGCCTGCTGTAAATGAAGGAGAGAATCATTCTGAGAGTCTTGTAATAAATAATTAAGTGTGAAGAAACTCCTACTGCCCACAGAAAGAGGTTGTCAAGTGCCTTCTGAAAGATCAGGGATGAATGCTTCTCTAATAGAATATGAAGAATTCTCATTTACTATAGCAGAAAAATTATATTTGTAGATTTAATTAAACCCTTCCTGCAATACACTGGAGAGAAGCAGTCTACATCAATTCTGAGCAGCTAAAATCAGGGGTGTAGCCAGGATCAAAACTAGGGGGGGGGCAAGCCATGGTCATTCAGGGGCGGGGCCACAAAGTGGGAACGTGGGCGGGGCTACAGGGCCAGCTGGCCTGACGACATCGTGGCAGCGGCGGCGGCAGCGGCCACCTTGTGCTTCTGGGGCTGGCAACGGCGGCGGCTACCCTGCTTGGCTGGAGAGGACGGGAGGGTCGGGCAGGCGAGAGGGGTTGACAGGGTGGGCGAGGGCGAGGCAAGGCACGGCCACAGTCACGACGGCTCCGAGGCGTTGCTGCATATCAGCATAATATTTCAACCATGTTGTGGGTTCAAGCCCCACCTTAGGGAAAAATTCCTGCATTGCAGGGGGTTGGACTAGATGACCCTTGTGGTCCCTTCCGACTACAATTCTATGATTCCATTGATATATTACCATAGCATATGCATCATTCTGCTTTCTTGAATTGTCCTACTCCTAGGCATAGCAGCCAAATCCTAGAGGCCTAGGTGCCTCTCCCCCCCCCCCCCAATTACTGGTAAATACCGTATTTGAAAGAGTCACCCCCCATTTTGATGGGCTTTCTATGTGGGGCTTATCTCCCCCCCCCAGTATTTTATTAAGGATGGAAGAGGGAAGGAAGGAAGGAATAATAGAGAGAGGGATACCTTATATTTGTGGGTGCCTCTGGGTGATGCTGTGAAGCTGGAACTCTGCAGCAAGAGGATGGGAGGGTCGGGCAGGGGAGAGGGGGTGGCAGGGCGGGCGAGGGCGAGGCAAGACAGGGCCGCAGTCTCGATGGCTCCAAGGCGTTGCTGCATATCAGCATAATATTTCAACCATGTTGTGGGTTCAAGCCCCACATTGGGGGAAAATTCCTGCATTGCAGGGGGTTGGACTAGATGACCCTTGTGGTCCCTTCCGACTACAATTCCATGATTCTATTGATATATTACCATAGCATATGCATCATTCTGCTTTCTTGAATTGTCCTAGGCATAGCAGCCAAATCCTAGAGGCCTAGGTGCCTCCCCCCCAAAAAATTACTGGTAAATACTGTATTTTAAAGAGTCACACCCCCCCCCCCATGTTGATGGGCTTTCTATGTGGAGCTTATCTGCCCCCCCCCCCCAGTATTTTATTGAGGATGGAAGAGGGAGGAAAGGAAGGAAGAAATAGAGAGAGGGATAACTCACATTTGTGGGTGCCTCTGGGTGACGCTGTGATGCTAGAACTCTGCAGCAAGAGGAAGATACCGGTACACCTGTACAGGAGCCTTATAAGCAGCTTTCTCTCTGCTTGATTTACAGTATACAGATGCAGGAGGAGGGGCAGACTGGAACACCACTGCTTTTTATAAACATCACTGTGTCTATCAAAGCTACAGCCCCCCCCCTTCTTATTCACTTCCTTTTAGCCTTGCAGGGCCACCTTAGTCAAATTGAATCCTCTGCACCCTCATTAAATCGCCAATAGAACTGTTAATGCGATCCCTGAATGCTCATTAACAACTCCCACTGAATAACAATAGGGTGAATAGGGTGAACCTTGCCTGAAGGGATATTCTGCTCCATTGTCTTAACTGCTTAAGTACCGGTAGCCACTTTGCTTTATTTATTTGATGTGTTTTTGTTACAGCTGTGTTCCCGCCCCGCCCCCAGCAAGTGGAGAGCTGCTCTTGCTAAAGTAAAGCCCTTTCCACTTCAGTTTTTGGAGGGGGAAAGTGCTGGTTATGGTCTGTAAAATACAATAATTTTTTTGCTTCTAGGGGGGGCAGCTGCCCCCTCCTGCCCCCCCCTGTCTACACCCATGGCTAAAATGGGTGAAGGATTTGCAGCCTATATAGGAATATTTGCCTTCCCATTTTCCAGCAAATTTAAAGACATTGTGATTATGCAGGAGACTGCAACAGGTGTGCCTGACTTGCCCAGAACTCAAATACACATGACTCCACCACCATTTAAATAAATGACTCATATGGTTTTAAACTTTACATTTCAGAACTGAAATGAATTTGATAAAAATACATTCAAGATCCATTGCAAATTTTGATATTTAATGCTCTTCTAATATTCATGATTTTCTGTCAGTATAAGACATTCAACATGACAGTGGAAAGAGAATAGATTTGCTTATTTGAATTTGGACAGCTTATGGCATTTGATGGAATTTGGAAAGGGAAAGAAAAGAAGAGACCTCTGGGGGGTAGTGTTTTTAGACAAACACTGCTCTAGAGACTACCAAGGGCACAATAACTTTTTAAGTCAAATCGTTTTCTGCCTGTGACTTTCATTAATGAAGTTCTGCCACTCTAAGTCATCAAAAAGTTTCCAAATTCCTTGAATGAGTCTGCTTTTCCTGCTTTATTGCCCTTTATGACTGGAACTGTCTTCCAGAATGCCTCTGTGCGAGTAGCTTCCTTGATCCTTTCAAACCCCTCTATGCAACTCTTTTCCATCAAGCCTTTGGAACAAGCCCTATGTCACAATTAGGGTTGCCAGACTCAATAGAGGACAGGACTTTTGTGCCTTTAATTGCTCTTTTGAGTCTGGAAACCTTAAAGAGAAACCAGCAGACCCTTTGTTTAATTTCCAAGCAAAGGGTCTGCTGGTTTCTCTTTAAGGTTTCCAGACTCAAAAGAGAGCAGGGCAATTAAAGGCACAGAAGTCCTGTCCTGTATTGAGTCTGGCAACCCTAGTCACAATACTGTACTGCAGGGATGGGGAACCTGTAGTCCAACCTGTAGACCATAATTCCTGGTCAATGGTCATGACAGCTAGGGCTGATTAGTCCAACAACAACTGGAAGGACACGGGTTTTCCATCCCTGCTCTACGCACAACTATAAGCCAAGGTACATGCAACTTCATAGCTGCCAAGTTATCCCTTATTTTAAGGGATTTCCCCTTATGCTGAATAGGCTTCCTCACCAGAAAAGGGTAAACTTGGCAGCTATGCATGCAACTCAAGTTGATAAGCTACCTGATTATTCTTCTCTGGAAACATGAGCTGCAAAGTTCTCACAGCAGGAAGCTGGAACTTGAAAAGCCTGTTTTGGAGATGGCTACTGGGAGTGGTTTTCCCAGTAGTGATGTATGGAAGTGAGAGCTGGACCATAAAGAAGGCTGATCGCCGAAGAATTGATGCTTTTGAATTATGGTGCTGGAGGAGACTCTTGAGAGTCCCAAGGACTGCAAGAAGATCAAACCTATCCATTCTTAAGGAAATCAGCCCTGAGTGCTCACTGGAAGGACAGATCGTGAAGCTGAGGCTCCAATACTTTGGCCACCTCATGAGAAGAGAAGAATCCTTGGAAAAGACCCTGATGTTGGGAAAGATTGAGGGCACTAGGAGAAGGGGACGTCAGAGGACAAGATGGTTGGACAGTGTTCTCGAAGCTACGAACATGAGTTTGACCAAACTGCGGGAGGCAGTGCAAGACAGGAGTGCCTGGCGTGCTATGGTCCATGGGGTCACGAAGAGTCGGACACGACTAAACGACTAAACAACAACAACAAGCAGAAGTAGCAGCATTAGTTGCAGGGAAGTTCTGCAATGATGAACAAGTGGGATCAGAGAGGGGAATGTTTACTGAACTGCATAAAATGACTGAACCCCTTTGCTTGCTTGCAATGTGCTACTTGGTTATTTTGTAAAGTTTATCTTACTGCAACTAGTATTTAAGACTGTTCTGCAGTAAAGATCTGAAGCACATTCTTGAATCTGAATTCATTTCTACCCAAGGTCCAGATCATGGATTCCCCTGAAGGCTGGAAAGAGAAGTCTGCCTTAAGCGAGAGGTTCCACTCTGAGTTTTGCTTTTGTTTTTTTATTTCAGTTGAGTTAAGCTACCTGATGATTCATCACAGAAAACCTGAGCAGCTGCTCTCAGAGCAGGAGAGGAAACTTGAGAAGTCTAAAATGGCTAGTAGGTACCGTAGCAGCAGCAGCAGTTGCAGCAGAGAAACTCTGCAATGATGAACAAGCTTAGAATCTCTCTCTGGGACCAGAGAAAGGAAAATTTATTGAACTGCATAAACGACTTAAAGGATTGAACCACATTGCTTCCTTGCAATGTGTTGTTTTATTAATCCAATGTAACTAATATTTAAGACTGTTCTGCAGTAAAGCTCTGAAACTCTCTTTTTTGGGGGTGGGTGGGGGGAAGCTAATTTTATTCTACACTGAGCAACTCTAACAAGTCTTATCCTTGACACTTGGGCTCCTGGAATGGTGATTTAAATCTGCATGTTTCCTTGTCTCCTTATTCACCCATTCTGCAAACATATGGCTGCAGTGTGAGCGTTCAGGATTTTGGGCAAGCAACACTGGTCTTACCAGCTGCCAGTTCAAGTAGCTACTTTTGGGTGTCGAAGAGTAACCAGTAGTCATTTATTCATATTTACACTTGTGGAGAGGGAGTGTTTTGGATTTTCTGCCTCAGTTGTAAAGATGTACAGGGCCTCCACCCAATTGACAAGTGAATGTTATAGGCTTGTCTTGAAGTTAGTCCCTTTGTGACAATTATGTAGATGGCAGGAATAGTATCTCATTTTGACACTCTCAGAGGGAACTCCTAGACTTAAGCTAGACTAGTCACAACTAATCTATGACGCAGCCAAATACTTCTGAGAAAAACGTGCTAGCTATCCAAAGACATAGGGGACCCAGGTGGCGCTGTGGTTAAACCACTGAGCCTAGGGCTTGCTGATCAGAAGGTCGGCGGTTCGAATCCCTGTGACGGGGTGAGCTCCCGTTGCTTGGTCCCAGCTCCTGCCAACCTAGCAGCTCGAAAGCACGTCAAAATGCAAGTAGATAAATAGGAACCACTACAGCGGGAAGGTAAACGGCGTTTCCATGTGCTGCTCTGGTTTGCCAGAAGCGGCTTTGTCATGCTGGCCACATGACCTGGAAGCTATACGCCGGCTCCCTTGGCCAATAATGCGAGATGAGCGCGCAACCCCAGAGTTGGTCACGACTGGACCTAATGGTCAGGGGTCCCTTTACCTTTACCTTTATCCAAAGACATGGTTTACTAATCACCCCAACATAAAGGGACACAGTCAGTAGGTTGAGACTGCATATATTAAAATAGATATAGACAAGGAATGCATGTGTGTATATTTGCCCATTGAGAGTTGCTCAGTTTGTTTTTTGAGTGCACAGTCCAATTTCGCCAGAACTTATATAAGCAATTTTAATTTATTCACCACTAAGATAACAGCATTGTTCTTGATTAATCATTCCCTCATGAGTGAAAAAAGCAACACAATTAAACTTTTAATATATTAAAGAAACTTTAATTTTTCCATCCCCCTTTGGGATTGCTATATTGTGTACATAAAACATGATGACAAGGTAGAATCTGAACAAAGCTTTATTTAAGAAACCATTCTCAGCTGAATTCTAGACCATAAATCTATTTGATATTGCATTGGGACTTGATTATTACAGTTTTAAAAAAAATTAAAGGCACGTTTTAATAGAGTTTTGTGATATTGTGACAAATATCTTCTATTCCTGACAAAATACTCCCTCTGTTGTACAATGCACAGTGCTACAAAAACACATATTAAGCCATAGCAAGTACAAACGTCCACTAAATATATGATATAGGGAGGTCACAGGTGCTAATGTCTTAAAAATGTCTGACTTTGCTTATCTGAAACTCAGTGGGCAGAAAAAGCAGTGTACCTGAGACAAAAGGAGATTTCTCAGTTTCTGGTTGCAATCTTACACACACTTACTCAGAAGCCCACTGAAATTAGTCAAAGTCTACTTCCAGAATCACCAACATCTAATGCTTCAGTTTTGCTAAAGAAATTTGCTAAAGCGTAAGTCTATGAAATATCAAATCTATTGGCTTATAAATTAAGCAAGTCCCCAGTGCTGTCAACTTTACCCAGTACTGATGATAAAATTTACTTACATGTGCAAATGCCATTCAATAGACACACATGTTAATTTGAAACTCCCCAGCCCCTCCAAGTGTCCCTATTTTCCAGGGATGTCCCTAATTTAGAGAAGCCGTCCCGGTTTCTGATTTGATCCCTGACTGTGCCGCTTCTCCTTAGGATATCCCTATTTTCATCTGAGTAATGTTGGAGGGTATGACTCCTGAGTGCAGCTAATCCCAGAGGGACTCACTGTTAGCAAGCCCTGCTTGCAAGGAACAATCAGGAAACTGTTTCTTTGTAGCTGCTTCCTTACCTGCCCTATACCTCATTTCCCATAGTATGTCAGATGTGGGGCACATGGGAGTGCTTTAAGGAAAATGACCTTGTAGGCCAAATCAGGACACATGCTGGACTTAATTAGGTCTGCAGGCAGACAGGTTTCCCATTCCTACTCTAAGTTGTTACTCACTCTGAACCTTCAGAATTAAACTGACTAAAAACATAAACTAAAAAATAGAGTGGGCATTTTTTTATTTGGCCTGAGACCTAAATAACAACAACAACAACAACAACAACAACAACAACAACAACAACAATTTATTTACTGTATACCCCACCCATCTGGCTGGGTTTCCCCAGCCACTCTGGGCGGCTTCCAACAGAAAAATAAAATAAAATAATTGATTAAACATTAAAAGCCTCCCTAAACAGGGAGTGAATGAATAGTAGTGAATAAAGATGCATCCATAGTTGCCTTTAGCTTATTATTTTGTCCTCTCCTCCCCTAACAGACTTTTATAGAGGCAAACACGTGGAAGATTATTATCTGCTTAAAACTATCTGAATTTGTTTACAAATGTTCAGGCTGAATTCGTTGCAAAAAGATCAAAGTTTTTGTTTCATCTGTAATTTTTGTTTTAAAGGATAGGAAGTACGAGTTAGTCTCTTTTCGTCCTTCTTTGTGAAGGTTGGATTAAAATCGGAGCACAGGAATCCAGGTCTCTTAATTTCGTCCTCTATTATTTCGTTACTTTTCTATTCTGCTTGATAAATAGTTCAATTATTCGAGTCAGAAGTTTGCATACTCAAGTGCTAACAAAGGTTATTTAAATAAAGGAGATTGCCTTAACGACATTGCACCCTCCTTGAAACAGCATGACATCTACCGTATATAAAATGAACATGTAAACAGAAAGGCATCCATCCACTTTCATTTACAAAAATGAACATTACACTGTGGTTTATTATATGAGCTTGTATGCTTTAAGATGACCTTTATCATATACGGAGTGCCAGTAACAACCATGCTACCACAGAAGTTCAAGTCATGATAGCACACTACAACCCTGCTACTGTTTATATAATGTATGCTTTAAGGAAGTTTTGATGTGGTTGTGGCTATGCAGTACTTAAAAACAACCACAGGATGGCAGAAAAAACAGCTGATAATTTCATCAGCCTTATATAAACTGCCGGGATACTAGTAAATGCCTATAAAACCAGATTTATCTAAAGATAGCAATGTGGAGTCACATAGGCACTGAAAATACCAACTCACTGGGGCCCCCTGCTGTGGAAGATGAGAGAATACTGTAGAAACATTGATTTTAAATAAATACAGTGGTACCTCGGAACTCGGACAGCTATGTTCTCGGACGTTTCGGCTCCCGAACACCATAAACCTGGAAGTGCATGCTCCAGTTTTTAAACGTTCCTCAGAACACGAACGTTTGACGCAACTTCCGCTGTGCAAAAACCTAGCTGTCGGCCAACTGGAAGTTGCGCCTCGGAACTCAAACGTTTCGTAAGTTGAACCATCTTCCGGAACGGATTACGTTCAAGTTCTGAGGTACCACCTGGACCACTGAGTAGATTTTTTGTTCCTAGCTCATGAAATCGACAAACAGCCTTTTATGTGAGATGCACGCCAACAGCACTTTTCAGGTTGTCAGCCCCAATATCTAACTGTAAAATGCAAGCAGGAACAACCCACATGAGAAAAGTTTGGTCCTAGTTTATGATGGAACTTTTGGGCATGAGGGGGAGATTAACATTTGGAAGGCTTATTGCTTTGGAAACATCAATAAGAATGAAGGCTAACAGGCATTCTAAAATATGACATATGCGGATCCAAAATATATTTGCTACACTCAACAAAGCGTTTGTTTTCAGGACAGAGACTGTGTCCAAACTTACAGCTTTCTTCAACTTGGTCTCATAGGTTTACTGAGACCATGTAGAACCCAGACAACTACCCCACCACAGATTAACCGAATCAAGCACAAATTCATTAACTGGCACGCTTAAAAAAGATAAGAGTAGTACTAGTTTGAACCACCGATTTATCACACGTTGTTGACAAAATAAAATACGTAGTTTAATACGTGGTTAAGATAGTAAAAAAAAAGCAACTATAAAATATTTAATGCATCTAGATCATGGGTAGGCAAACTAAGGCCCGGGGGCCGGATCCAGCCCAATCACCTTCTAAATCCGGCCCGCAGACGGTCCGGGAATCAGCGTGTTTTTACATGAGTAGAATGTGTCCTTTTATTTAAAATGCATCTCTGGGTTATTTGTGGGGCATAGGAATTTGTTCACCCCCCCAAAAAAAAAATTATAGTCCGGGCCCCCACAAGGTCTGAGGAACAGTGGACCGGCCCCCTGCTGAAAAAGTTTGCTGACCCCTGATCTAGAGGCATTTCAGACAATATCAAACATGCTTTGGCTCAATCATATTAAATACCACCACAGTTTATATAACAATTGATCAATACAATTGATCATCCATCCTTTCCAAAATGTCTGTCACAACATGAGAATGGATTGAGGGAATTGGGCACTTGAGGAAGAAGGGAGAAACAAAGCTCATGACAAACATTGTGCATGTCTCAGCATGATCCATCTCCAAAAGGTTTCAGTAGATTTGATTACTGCAAGAAAGGTCAATTCTGACAAGCAACTCACTTGTTCTGTGAGATACAAACAGCTCCGGCTAATAAAACAGAGTCAGAGGTGACATGTCAGTTTTAAGACTCTTATTTATGTGCTCTTATTCTGATCAATGTTCACTAACCCAAACTTTCCTGTATAATTACCTCAATATAGGAGGTGCTCCATACAACTCACTGAGCGTGAGAGTTGTATCCAAAGATGGCTTCAAAGTTAAAGGTCACTTGGAGGGCAAAACTCAACTGTCAGTCTAAAGACACAGGCGTAATCAAAGGTTGAAGATGAAACATGACAACAGGTGGCCAAGATGCACCACGACGATCGGAAGATAGAGGAGAAACCAGCAGACAGGTAAATTGGTACAATGAGGCTAGAAATCAGCTTGGGCAGGCAGGGAGAAATAAGGCATACAGAAGCGTGAATGAATGCTGCGACATGCTCTCTGTGCACAATTCCCAGCACACTGTCTCTGAGCATGCATTACACAGCCTTCACAGCTAGTAATCACTGATAGGCATGGATTTGTCTAATCTCTTTTTAAAGTCAAGGTTGTGGGCATCATCACAACTTGTGTAAGCAAACACCATAGTTTAGCTGTGCACCTTGTGAAGAAGTACCTCCAAATTCATCCCGAATCTTCCAACATTAGGCTTCACTGAAATGGTTCCAGGTTCTTGGTTTTTTTGGGGGGAGGGGGGAAACCCGTATCTACTTTCTTCAAATCATGCACCACTTTATACACCTCTACCATGTCCCTCCTTACTCACATTCTCCCCCCAAAATTAAATAGTCGCAAATGTGTAAACGTGTCCTCACAAGAGCATGTGCTCACTCAAAATCTCACCCCCTTGCGCCAGCTTCCTTCCCAAGAATAAGATACGTATACAAGTCCCTGTATGTTACCACTCTGGAATATAAGAAGTTGCAGAATGGTTATAGCAGGCAAACAGCTGAGAGGGAAAAGGTTACACACACACATACACAGGTTCTTAGCTCAGGAAGCCACCTGCTGCTGTTTTACATGATAAAAAGGAAGCACTCCCAGGATGCCATTGAACTACACATAATATATAGCAGGGATGGGCAAATGTCAGACTTGTCGGATCATCAGGTTGCTGATTTTTTTTACTTGAATTCCCAGATCTACAACCCAGAGCTAAATGTAATTAGAAGTGTTCATGGTGCCTCTGAGCACATTCTGAGCTCAGGAATTTGTTTTCTGTACTAGAAACTGAACTGAACTCACAGTTCTTTCACACAAAAGTCAACTTGTGGTTAAAGGTAAAGGTAAAGGGACCTCTGACCGTTAAGTCCAGTCATGAACAACTCTGGGGTTGCAGCACTCATCTCGCTTTACTGGCCGAGGGAGCCGGCGTTTGTTCGCAGACAGCTTCTGGGTCATGTGGCCAGCATGACTAAGCCGCTTCTGGCGAACCGCTGATCTTCTGACCGGCAAGCCCTAGGCTCTGGGGTTTAGACCCTTAAACTTGTGGTTAGCTTCCTTCAGTTCAGCAGCCTAATTCGAGGTAGGAAAAGTTGTTTCGTTGTTGCTATCGTTATAAACAATCCAGAGTCAAAACCCCTGCTGATTTGCAAATCACAGATCCTGGTGTATCTTCTTCTGAGTTCTGACTGCCGCTTCTGATGTACAGTGCTTCAAAACCATTTTCTCAGGGTAATATTGTGTCTCTTTCTTGGCTCCTCCAGACCTGCAACTGCTCTGAGCGACACATTCAGTTCTATTTAAGCAAAGGGAAACCTCCTTAGCTTTTTTCATCGCTCCACCAGTTATAAAAATAAATTATTAATAATGAAATGTAAGCTCATTTGCCTATCTCTGCAATATCCAGCAACAGCTGCTACTAGTGGTTTTGGAACACACGAGTTTATATTTCCTTCCATCTTACCATTTTCTTCTTTTCCTTCCTTAGTTCCAAAATCATCTCTAGGTGGCCTTTAAGGCACAAATCTGTACATATTGCTGAAGCTGAGCAGATGGTTGCAAAAGAGAAGAAATAAAGATAGCAGAGATTACAAGCTAGTTTACAAATGTAAACCTCTGTTTGAATAAGGATGCTCAAAATTCTAAGAAATCTAACTCAGAGTCCCAAACTATTGAAATATCAAGATAATAATTCAAGCATATGTATTCCAATAAAGTCTGACCTGCATTGTTGTTTTTGTAAATTTCAGTTATAACTTGTGTATACTACATATACATTACATGGATTTAAAGATAGGATGATTTATTTCATGATTATTATTTTTCTCTACATTTGTATTTCCATACATACACACACAAACACACACGTTTTAATTCTGCAAATTCCGCAGGAGTGCAGGAACTGAAGAGGGGGAAGGATAATGAGGGAGACCCTTCACACTATAACAGATGGCACAATCAGTCAACCACATTTCAATAATTATCAATATTTCTCACCCACTCGTTTAGTTCTCCTCTACACTCCCCAATAAGAGTAGGCAGAATTTGATCCACCAATTAATCCAGATCATAACATTCAAGTTTTTCTCTATCCCACTAAGGGTCAAACTCTATGTAAAGCAGATTGCATGACTGTAATTAACACGCATGCTTTTAAAAACATAAATAGGACCTGCATGGCAACTAAGCAACAGGAGGTGGAGAGGGGAAGTTTAACCCTTCCAGCCCCCCCCCCTAGTCCTGACAAAACATAAACTCCCTGGAACTGCAATATGCATATGGAAGAAACCCTAGCTATCCTCCTGGTACTCCTGCTGTTACTTTGGGGCCTGCATGCATGTTAAATTGCTGGCTTCTGTCTCACCCTGAAAAGTCTCTGAAAGAAATAATAGACTAAGACCAGGAATAACAGAGCAGAATATAGACATGTGATGCCTACAGAGGACAGACAGAACTGTTTCCCTGGACAGTTATAAAATTTAATCTGCCTTATGGAAATCGAACAGCATCATGCAATGAAGTAAATACCACGTCAGCTACACAGGGGAACCACTGCTTGGATTGTATGACTAACCCTGCTCCTGTGAGGTGCTGCCATGCCAAAACTATCCCTCTCTAGCAAGAAGCGCCTTAGGAAATTCCTCTTGCTTCAATTTATCACAATTTGCAAGTTAAGTTTTCCCCACTCTAAATGTATTCGTACCCCTACAGCTGGTTCAAAAGAAGACACTATCCTCTCTTGCTTGCCTGCCCCAAATGTTGGCTCTACAACTGGACACAGATGCCATCCAGCAGGCATTCTTTTAAACTGTGCTGTTGCCCTCTCCTTTGCCGTTTTCCTGTAATCCACATGGGGGAACGCCTTACCAGTTTAACTTATATCTTACTCAGTTTATTTTTTAAAAAAATTATTGTTGTTGTTTAGTCGTTTAGTTGTGTCCGACTTCATGACCCCATGGACCAGAGCACGCCAGGCACTCCTGTCTTCTTTTGACCACATCCAGCTTACCATGCTTCATGGATCTTACATTCCAGGTTCCTATGCAATATTTTTCTTTACAGCATTGGACTTTCCTTTCTGTTCCAGGCACATCCACAACTGAGCGACCTTTCGGCTTTGGCCCAGCCGCTTCATCATCTCTGAATCTACTTGTACTTGTCATCTGCTCTTCCTCAGTAGCATGTTGGACGCCTTCCGACCTGAGGGGGTCATCTTCCAGCGTCATAACTTTTATATGCCTGTTGTTTTCGTCCATTGAGTTTTCTTCGCAGGGATACTGGAGTGGCTTGCCAGTTCCTGCTCCAGGTGGATCACATTTAGTCAAAACTCTTCACTATGACCTGTCCATCTTGGATGGCCCTGCACGGCATAGCTCACAGCTTCTCTGAGTTATTCAAGGCCCTTCGCCACAACATGGCAGTGATCCATGAAGGGGTTGTTTTCAATAGTTTTTATTAAAGGTTTTTTTGTGATACAAAAGAAACAAGCGAAGAAAGGTATGTATAGCACCTCCACTTTCCAATTCATACAGTCTTTTCATAGAGTCAGTGTATTCTTACAAAATTAAAGCGTGTATCAGTGCTGGTGTACATAAATGCCCCCCTTGAAAAGACAAACAGCCCCTCCCCTCCTTGGAGCAGCATCAATGGTAACAGAGTGAAGTGCAATATGGGGTATTCAAACTGTGAAATTGACAAGGCTGTTCTCCCACACCTGTACAGTGGAGGAGGTTTTCAAAGCCAATTCCGCAGGTGTACAACTCTACCCCCCCCCCCAAAAAAAAGGAATGGTTGAAATCTGCTTGAGTGAGTCTGACATTAAATGCAGTTTTATTCACCTCTCAATTCCAGTCACACCAACCTAGCTTGGTAATTACTGCAGGGCAGCTGATAAAAACGTAGGCTGTTTGCAACTCAAATTACTTAGTCAAGTCCCCCATTCCGGCAGGATTTCTATGAGGTTACAGACAGGCTCCCTTCAATCACACTTCAGTCTTCAAAAATGTATTCAGCGTAGCCAGCTTCATCCATGATGATATGCATTTAAAGCGGAGGCATAATTACAAAAATAAATGGGGAGCACGTCCCCCTCAATGCCATTTGCCGAATGCATGTTCACATTTGTGAGGCTGAGCCTAAACAATGAACATTTTCATAGCGGAATGTAAGATTTATTCCCCTCTATGGGTCGTCATCCCCCGCCTCCTTCTTTGGAACCTATATTCCTCCCCTGGTATGTACCTTTTCACAGTTAAATTAACTCCTCAAACACGGTTGACTGACAGATCATCCATTATTCGGCTCTAGTCAAATATTCAGGGAAGGATCATAGCTCAGAAGTGGAGTACATACTTCTCATACAGAAGGGCTTCAATTCAATCCCTGACATACTGGAGGCAGAGCTGCAAAATAACTAATCTGAAATCCTCTAAATGTAGAGAGCTGCTGCCAGTCAGTGAACAGGAAAGAACAATGGTCTTAATAGGATGCTTTTCCTATCCCATTAGGCTCCCACCTAATAAATAAATGCTAAAAAGTTCCCCCAAGCACCTGGGTGGCTACTTTGGAGGACCAAGATGCATCTGCTGCTCCAATATCACTCATAACTGCACTGCCTGTTCACACAGGAAATCCAATGTAGAAGGACCAGCATAACCAATGCAAAAGAATTCCAATAAAAACTGACTTTTTGAGAACTTTTAAATAAATAAATAAATAATCCTATATAATAAAGTGCAAGTGTCTCTGTGTCCAGTATTCCCTGTGTCCCTGTGTCTGCACTACTGCACATGTGCCCCACGGACACAGGGATTGGACGAAGAGGCACTTCAGAGAGGGGAGCTTGGTGCCCGCTCAGCCCGGCAGGGAGACGAGCCAGGATGAGGCGGCGAGGTGGGCAAGAGGACCGCCCCCCCCAGCCGGTCACTCCCCTTCAATCCCCTCACAGCCGGAGCGGCCGCCTCGAGCTCCGGGCTCCTTCCTCCTCCTCCTCCTCCTCCAGCAGCAGCAGGAGCGCGACACCTCTGGCCGGGACAATGGCGGGACCCCCTCCTCCCACCTCCCGGCAGCTCCGGCCACCCCTTGCCCTCACGCGCCGGAGGCTCGAGGAGCCCGGAGCTCGAGGCGGCCTCCCCGGCGGCCACCTCGGCTCGACGCCCACCACCTCGGCCTGGGCCGCCCTCCTCAGCCCGCCTCCTCCTCAGCCGCCTCCCCTATGGGGAGTAGGCTCGCTGGCCCCGGGATCCACCCACCACCGCCTCCTTTCCGCCCCTTGGCTGCCTGAGCCCCGACACCTCTTCTTCTCCCAGCGGCTCCCATGGTGGCCGGGCCAGGCCTGGCTGAGGAGGCAGCGCCGTGGCCCCGGCTTCTCCTATAGCCGAGCGCTGGGGTTGTGATCCGGCCTTGCTGCTGCCGCGACACACGCTCTAGCACCCGTTATTTTAACAGGCTTCAAGATACTAGTAGTAGTAGTAGTAGTAATTTGAAATATGTTACACAATAGCTGCACTGAGCCTCTTGGTCTTGCTGATCCCTGTGTCAGGCTAAGTTCCCGTTGCTCTGTCCCAGCTCCTGCCAACCTAGCAGTTCGAAAGCACCCCAAAAAATGTAAGTAGATAAATAGGTACCATTCCAGCAGGAAGGTAAACAGTGTTTCCGTGTGCTGCTCTGGTTTCGGTGTCCCATTGCACCAGAAGCGGCTTAGTCATGCTGGCCACATGACCCAGAAAAACTGTCTGTGGACAAACGCCAGCTCCCTCGGCCTGTAAAACAAGATCATAGAATCATAGAATCATAGAGTTGGAAGAGACCACAAGGGCCATCCAGTCCAACCCCCTGCCAAGCAGGAAACACCATCAAAGCATTCCTGACAGATGGCTGTCAAGCCTCTGCTTAAAGACCTCCAAAGAAGGAGACTCCACCACACTCCTTGGCAGCAAATTCCACTGCCGAACAGCTCTTACTGTCAGGAAGTTCTTCCTAATGTTTAGGTGGAATCTTCTTTCTTGAAGTTTGAATCCATTGCTCCGTGTCCGCTTCTCTGGAGCAGCAGAAAACAACCTTTCTCCCTCCTCTATATGACATCCTTTTATATATTTGAACATGGTTATCATATCACCCCTTAACCTTCTCTTCTCCAGGCTAAACATACCCAGCTCCCTAAGCCGTTCCTCATAAGGCATCATTTCCAGGCCTTTGACCATTTTGGTTGCCCTCTTCTGGACACGTTCCAGCTTATCAGTATCCTTCTTGAACTGTGGTGCCCAGAACTGGACACAGTACTCCAGGTGAGGTCTGACCAGAGCAGAATACAGTGGTACTATTACTTCCCTTGATCTAGATGCTATACTCCTATTGATGCAGCCCAGAATTGCATTGGCTTTTTTAGCTGCTGCATCACACTGCTGACTCATGTCAAGTTTGTGGTCTACCAAGACTCCTAGATCCTTTTCACATGTACTGCTCTCAAGCCAGGTGTCTCCCATCCTGTATTTGTGCCTTTCATTTTTTTTGCCCAAGTGTAGTACTTTACATTTCTCCTTGTTAAAATTCATCTTGTTTGCTTTGGCCCAGTTGTCTAATCTGTTAAGGTCATTCTGAAGTGTGATCCTGTCCTCTGGGGTGTTAGCCACCCCTCCCAATTTGGTGTCATCTGCAAACTTGCTCAGGATGCCCTCAAGCCCATCATCCAAGTCATTGATAAAGATGTTGAACAAGACTGGGCCCAAGACAGAACCCTGTGGCACCCCACTAGTCACTACTCTCCAGGATGAGGAGGAGCCATTGATGAGCACCCTTTGGGTTCGGTCAGTAAGCCAGTTACAAATCCACTGAATGGTAGCATTGTCTAGCCCACATTTTACCAGCTTCTTTACAAGAATATCATGGGGCACCTTGTCAAAGGCCTTGCTGAAATCAAGATAGGCTACATCCACAGCGTTCCCTTCATCTACCAGGCTTGTAATTCTGTCAAAAAATGAAATCAGATTAGTCTGACATGACTTATTTTTCAGGAACCCATGCTGACTTTTAGTGATCACAGAGTTTCTTTCTAGGTGCTCACAGACTGTTTGCTTAATGATCTGCTTTAGAGCCTTTCCTGGTATTGATGTCAGGCTGACTGGGCGGTAATTGTTTGGGTCCTCTCTTTTCCCCTTTTTGAAAATAGGGACAACATTTGCCCTCCTCCAGTCTGCTGGAACTTCGCCTGTTCTCCAGGAATTTTCAAAGATTATTGCCAGTGGTTCTGAAATCACCTCTGCCAGTTCTTTTAATACTCTTGGATGTAGTTCATCTGGCCCTGGAGACTTGAATACATCTAAACTAGCCAAGTATTCTTGTACTACCTCCTTACTTATTCTGGGCTGTGTTTCCCCTGCTGAATCATCTGCTCCATATTCTTCAGGTTGGGCGTTGTTTTCTTTCTTGGAGAAGACTGAGGCAAAGAAGGCATTGAGGAGTTCTGCCCTTTCTCTGTCCCCTGTTTGCATTTCACCATCTTCTCCTCTGAGTGACCCCACTGTTTCCTTGTTTTTCCTTTTGCTACGGACATACCCATAAAAGCCCTTTTTGTTGCTTTTAACCTCTCTAGCGAGCCTGAGTTCATTCTGTGCTTTAGCTTTTCTGACTTTGTCTCTACACGTGCTGGCTATATGTTTGAATTCCTCTCTGGAGATTTCCCCCCTTTTCCATTTTTTGTACATATCCCTTTTAAATCTTAACTCAGTCAAAAGTTCTTTAGATAGCCAGCCTGGCTTCTTTAGGCACCTTCCATGTTTCCGTCTCATTGGTATTGCCTGAAGTTGTGCTTTTAATATCTCCCTTTTAACAAACTCCCAACCATCATGAACTCCCTTCCCTTTTAGTATTACTGTCCATGGGATTTCACCCAGCGTTTCCCTAAGTTTTCTGAAGTCGGCTTCCTTAAAGTCTAGAATTTGGACCTTAGTATGCTTGGTTGCTCCTTTCCGCTGGATAATAAACTCCAGAAGAGCATGGTCACTCCCACCTAATGATCCTGCCACTTCTACCCCACTAACCAAGTCATCACTATTGGTTAGGACCAGGTCTAAAATGGCTGATCCTCTTGTTGCTTCTCCCACTTTCTGGACAATGAAGTTGTCTGCAAGGCCAGTGAGGAATCTGTTCGACCTTATGCTCTTGGCTGAGTTTGACATCCAACAAATATCAGGATAGTTGAAATCCCCCATTACTACTATCTCACTTCCTTTGGAATGCTTGGCCATCTGTTCCAGGAAGGCATCATCTGTGTCCTCAGTTTGGCTTGGGGATCTATAGTAAACTCCCACAATGAGATCACTGTTGTTTTTCTCTCCCTTAATTTTGACCCAGATACTCTCAATTTGGCTTTGAAGTTTTAAATCCTGGATCTCTTCACAGGTATACATATCCCTAACATATAAAGCTACTCCTCCTCCTTTCCTGTTTGGTCTATTTCTCTTAAATAGATTGTATCCCTCTATTACTACATTCCAGTCATGAGACTCATCCCACCAGGTTTCAGTGATGCCTATTATGTCATAAAGATGAGCGCCACAAGCCCAGAGTTGTCCGCGACTGGACTTAACTGTCAGGGGTCTTTTATCTTTACCTTTTTATCATGTCCACAGCTTATAAAAATGAAACAAAAATCTGAGAACCTATTAATATGTGTTTAATAATGTATAAATGTATAAATGCAACCTCGTTTACATTGATGTTAAACTGCTGGCTATAATTCTGTAAGAAATAAAAAAAGTAAGATGTATACCACCCACATTGTTTTAACTGCATGTTGTCACAGAGTCATAATGTAGGCAGAAGATGCCATATAAACACAGAAATATTGTCCTAGTGAAGGGAGAGGAGAAGCCACACTACAGCTAAGCTTGGAATCTTTCCCACAGAGGAAGAACTTTCTATTCTTGTTAGTCTACACCTCCTGGACCATCCCATTCCCAACTGAAAGCCATCCAGACATTTGATGGAGGGGGGTGAAGTTTACTGTGAATTCAACATTGATATCAATGAGCAGTGCCTTCTCCAAACACGGGGTCCCTGAGATAAGAGAGGCAGTAGGGAAGAGTAGCTCTACAACACACCTTGCACAAGCCATATCACATTGCAAAAGAAGTTCAAGATTTTTAGAAAGCTACGTGTCAGTGGTAAATTATATAGGCACGCTTAGCCGTGTTTTGCATTCACTTTATATACTTAAGGTTTTTAACAAATATGCTTGAGAATTTGGAAAAGAACAATGCAAATAAAATAGCACCACACAGACAACAATGTAATGAGTTTGTCTGTGAGGCTGGATGGGAAACAACTTGTCTGACTGCACAACATTGTGATGTATACCTGCTCCCCAACCGCTTGATGCCCTTGTCTCCTTGCTTTCCTTCTCTCCGTTTAAGTGTGCAACAGCTTTATGTAATTAGCATCAGCTTTATGTAATTAAGAGTGTTTGTTGTTGTTTAGTCATTTAGTCATGTCCGATTCTTCGTGACCCCATGGACCAGAGCACGCCAGGCACTCCTGTCTTCCACTGCCTCCCGCAGTTTGGTCAAACTCATGTTCGTAGCTCCGAGAACACTGTCCAACTATCTCTTCCTCTGTCATCCCCTTCTCCTAATGCCCTCAATCTTTCCCAACATCAGGGTCTTTTCCAGGGAGTCTTCTCTTCTCATGAGGTGGCCAAAGTATTGGAGCCTCAGCTTCACGATCTGTCCTTCCAGGGAGCACTCAGGGCTGATTTCCTTAAGAATGGATAGGTTTGATCTTCTTGCAGTCCATGGGACTCTCAAGAGTCTCATCCAGCACCATAATTCAAAAGCATCAATTCTTCGGCGATCAGCCTTCTTTATGGTCCAGCTCTCAATCCAAACATCACTACAGGGAAAACCATAGCTTTAACTATATGGACCTTTGTTGGCAAGGTGACGTCTCTGCTTTTTAAGATGCTGTCTAGGTTTGTCATTGCTTTTCTCCCAAGAAGCATTGCGTCTTTTAATTTCATAACTGCTGTCACCATCTGCAGTGATCAAGGAGCCCAAGAAAGTAAAATCTCTCACTGCCTCCATTTCTTCCCCTTCTATTTGCCAGGAGGTGATGGGACCAGTGGCCATGATAAGAATGTTGGGTGTTGTTTATTCTGCTAATTTCATACATGTAGAGGAGAAGTAAGTAGTCTTTGATCTCTGCTAAATATGTCAATGTTGGCAAGGCTACAGAACGCAGTGTCCTTAGCATTGCATAAAATCAGGGAATAGGCCTGTATTTTGTGTACAAAGAGGTGGGGAATGGCTCCTACAAGCCAATGAATTCAGAAATAATCTGAGAGCAAAACAGCATCAGTTTCTTTAAGAACCAGAACACATTTCAAGGACAGTAATCATATCTAAGGAGAAGGAAAGGCAAGCATGAAGGAGAGATCAAACACCACAGAAGGCTTAGGTGTAAGTAATGCATTGGAGCTACATACTGGGATTTTCCATTAAGAACTTTCTATCTCAGAATTTGTTGAGAATGCTCACACTGAAAATAGTACAAGCCTAGTTTTCCTGCAAAAGTTTCTGTTTCAAAATAGCAGCATAATAGTTACTCACAACAGGCTGCCATTTCTGTGGAGGTGACATCAGTACCACTAAGCATTTTAATTCCCTTTTTAACATTTTTTACTACACAATGGGATGAAGTATAAGAATTGCTTGGGCAGTGGGTAAGAATCAAAGACTGGATGTGTCCCAGGAACAGATTAATAAAGAAAAGGAAATTAACATTATTATTTTTTTGTTGGAGGCATCAACAATGCTTGTCATTCCTGACGGTGACAATGCTTGTCATTGCTGATGAGTCTACAGGATAGCAAGCTATTAATATAAAACAAGATAAGTATCTGTAGGAAGCAGTAGCAAATTAAGTGACTAACAAAAACTACTCCTCTTGAACTTCTCTTCAAAAGTTTGTTTTTAAAAATAATTTCCTTTCATTTTATTCCAGATGCTGCCGAGCTCTTAAAATACATTACAGTGGAACCTCGGTTTATGAACACCTTGGTTTACGAATTTTCGGTTTACGAACGCCGCGGACCCATCTCGAACGGATTAATTCACTTTCCATTACTTTCAATGGGAAAGTTCGCTTCAGTTTATGAACGCTTCAGTTTATGAACAGACTTCCGGAACCAATTACACCCATGCTTTGGGTTAAGTACGCTTCAGGTTCAGTACTCTGCGGACCCGTCTGGAATGGATTAATCCACTTTCCATTACTTTCAATGGGAAAGTTCGCTTCAGTTTATGAACGCTTCAGTTTATGAACAGACTTCCGGAACCAATTCTGTTCATAAACCAAGGTACCACTGTATCAGTTAAGAGTGAAACAACTCGATTTGTGGTTTTTTGTTTTTGTTTTTTGTTTGCTTAAGTAACATCAAACAGATGTTTTAATAAGCCATAAAAACATGTCCAGACAATGCACTAGAACAGAAATTCTCCTGAAACTGGTATGATTCCATTTATAAAGGCAACAAAATGAAACATTTTATATCCACTCGAATGTGTTCAGATAAAATCTTGTTCCAATTACTAGATAGAGATCAAATGCTCAAAAGTGAAGCCTTTAACCTGCAGAAGATTGTCGGAGAACCAGCCGACTCTTAGGTGCGAGGAAATCATGAGACGAGAGTCAAGAGTTTCAGATAGAGAGCATGAGCAGAGTGCGCTGACTGCCTCTCAGCCTCAGCTCCTTTATTCAGGATCCTTTCCTCATAAAAAACATTAACCTTTAACCTATACATGACTCATGTAAACAAGGAAGATGTGTAAACAGACAGGCTGGCGCCATTGGTCCTGTGGTAAATCACTTGATTAATTACTCCCCAATAAACCTGTGCCTTACACAGAGAACTCCATTTGTACATTCCCACAGAGTATTTCCTGTGTACATTCCCACATCACCTCTTTCTGTTTATTTTTAAGCAACAGGGTTAATCAACTCATCGGAAGCCTCGATAGGGAGTCGCTGATACCTCGCAACGAAGGCTCCACGTGAAATTCCAGTGGAGGGGCGTGCAGCCTGAAACCAGGTCATGCATTGACCAAAGAGGGAGGGTAAACATTGAATGCAGCAACATAACATAACCAAGCCACAGGCTAATCCTATAACCGTCAAAAGTGTTTTCCTGATCCAGGCACCGTTAGGCAACCAAGACAGCAGCCATTCCCATGGATCAAAACCCACGGCAGGTTGCAAGGGCCGTGCAGCCACCAAGTTTTCCATTTGTTGTATAGTATGAGTAATGTTAGGACCATTATCTTGCACATACATGCAACAATGACTATGTATCAAAGCACATACGCCTCTTTTCGAGGCTAAAATAACATCCTGTAATTCTGTATTGATCAATTTCATGCCTTTAACTGTGTCATTGAACAAAGCCTCTGTCCAGTTAGCTAAGAGATGCAAATCTCTATAATTCATTGCTACTCCTAATAATGGCAAAATACTACAAGCTATCTGAGTATCAGTATATTGTGTTATAGGGGCATTGACTTCGTGTTTATTGCGCAAGCGGGTGTGAGAAAGAGCATCTAACTTATACACCAGTGGTATCACTACCCCTAGAGTGCAAGTCCCTGAAAAAGCAGAGGGAATCTCTTTGTATGCTTTCTTACCACACAAAAGCCACATATTTGATTGTAACACGCATGTGGATCTCCAACTCTTCTTCATCCAATCAAACCATGAATAAAAATCACGGCATGTAGCCTGTTGGTAATATGTCATGTATCTGGTAACATTATTAATTGTTACCTTGGGCCTGCCGCTTTGGGTAGTGACGTTAAGAAAACAAGAGCTACCATTAATATATAAGTCCAATTACAATAAGGATAATGACCTAAAAATCTGCTACTATCATGATTAAAACGAAAACATCGTGGAGCTACTTCTAATAATGATAATATAACAGGGGGTGAACTAATACGATTATCTCTCATATTATTACTAATTCTAAAAGAATCATTAATAGGAATACCATGCAGTAATACACCCAAGTGTTGTGACTACGAGGGAATATGTAAGCAAATCCAACAATCAGAATAGTTAAGCAATTTCGCAAAGTGAGAAATATCCTGTACATAGGTATTATTATTCCATATGGAATGATAAGAGTCATGTCTTTGATACTTCTGTAAAATGGCAGCACGCCTAGAGCGATTATGGCTTGCAGATCGAATAAATGGAAGGTGATCTTGACGGAGTGCAGCCATATTTAGAGCACGATGCCGCCAGGTGCAATGGTGTTTCAGACCGGGTGACAGGTGCTGTCCTCCAGAAAGAGTGTAGAAAGGTCTGCCTCCTCCCTTGGCGGCATCTGCGACGAATGGGCTGAAGAAGAAACTGTAGATGATTGCCAGGGTCGTACACAGTGTGCTGGCACCCACAGAGGGTCCCCATCGATGGCATATCCATGTCCCCAGGTAATCAGCGGTACAGGGCCATGCCATGCTGGATCCGGATGTTTCCTGAAAGACACAAGGGGGCGAGGCAGCTCCTCCTCTTTTCTAAAATGTAATTCTGCAGGAGTATGCTGCTTATTATGCGGGTATAAAAGATTAAAAAGCACTTGATGCACAATGTTAGGTATTTCAGCAATAGGAACGTTCTTTCCACTTAGTTGTGGAAAAAGCAGAGATTTAAAAGTTGAATGCTCAACAATTGCTTGTCCTGTAGAATTAAAAGGAATACCATGAGTTAACTTCACATTCCACAATGTACAGAAATCAGAAAATCGCTTAGAAATATACGCAGGGCCATTATCCGTTTTGATGCTGCTAGGCTTTCCCATGACCGAAAAACAGCGCAGAGTGTGCTGTATTACGTGCCTGGCTGTCTCCCCTTTTTAGGGGCGTCACCCAGATGAAGCCCAAAGACGTGTCCACCGTGAGGTGCAGTCTTGAAAAAAGAGGCTAACAACGGGGTGAGAGTGACATCCATTTGCCAAATTGAGAGAGGGGCAATCCCTCTGGGATTGACAGCATCAAAAGGAAACATGGTAGGGGCTTTAGAACAAGAAGAACATTGTGAGATAATGTCTCGTGCCTGAGAAATTGATATTTGAAAAGACTTGGCAAGAACCTTGGCAGATTGGTGAAAGGTGGCATGGCTCAGCAGAGGGTCAAAAAACAAAGTAAAGACCTGCTCTAGCTGCAAAGCAGCATCTGCTACAGCATCTTGTAGCAGACACTGCAAAGAGAGAAACAATTGCAACAAAATCATCATCCAGAGCAGGGAAATGTATGCCACTGACAAGAATGTTAAAAGTCTGGAGACATACTGAATATCAACAATCAGGTTAAACTTCACATTCTGAAATGGATCAAATGCCAAAATCACCACAGCCAATTCAGAACGCTGAGCGGATTCCTGCTCCGTTGTAAATCTTGTCTTCCAGGCCCCCTCCTCCCTCCACACAACCACCCCCCTCCTCTTTGTCCCATCTGTGAAGAGGGTGAGAGCAAAGGGGATAGGGGAGGGGGAGCACAGGGAACGGAGGGAATAGGAGACAGAGGAAAGAAAGATCAATGCCACAGCACATTGTCTTCCCTTGATAACAATGTCCATAACAGCTGCTGGAGAAGTATGTACGTTCCGCAGTGGTGCATGGGGCAAGTGTAGCCATTCAATAAGACAAACGCGAGACTGAGAAAATTCTGCAGGCCGGTAGAGAACAGCTGTGGGCAGCAATTTTGTGGCAAAAACAGCCAATGACAATAGTCCTGTGGAATCCAGGCGATCCACCATAGATTTTTGCAAATGGTGATTAATCGTTGCCAGGGCTGATTCCATATCCGGTATGATGTCTGCCGGTTGCTTATGTCCTTTCAGGGCATTGTACAAAGGTGATAGTACACATGTTGGCAAGTCTATGTATGATTTTGCCCAATTCGAATGTCCTAACAGCAGTTGTAGATCCACCAGCCAGAGTACCGCTGGAAAATGCAGCGGCAGTATCAGGGGGGGTGCTGCTTGTTGCGTATCCTTGTGTTCCAAGTATGTGATAGGCAGGGTGCGTTGAATTTTTTCCGGGGCGATTTTAAGCCCTGCAGAGGTGAGATCCTCTGTCAGCTGGTGCACCCATGTTTCAGGAATGTCTTTAGCGGCAAGCAATTTTGCTGTGTGGGATTCAGAGCCGATTGATTGACAGGCTTTTAACATGTCGGCTATTGCCACATTAGGTGTAGCTACCAGCGGGCGCAAAGCTTGTTTACAGTCATCATTGGCATTATCAAAGGCTAATTGTCTGATGATTACTTCTTGCGCTGCTGTATCTTGAACCTGGCGTCTGAGGGTATTGTACAGTCTATTTATGAAAGCGCCATAAGGTTCAGTGGGTCCTTGCTGCACGCTCCCCCATCGCCCCCCTTTTCCTAACTTCTCAGGAGGAACAGACATCAAAGCCTCCTGGGCAGCTGAAATTGTGGCGTCCCAGTACTGAGGATCCAGAGCCAATTGCTGCGCAGTTGTTAAAAAATTTCCAGCCCCTGTGAGACCATCCAGGACGTCTGCAGGAGTTAACAGGACAGGGGGAGGTGCGCCTGCTGCCAGAGCTGCAAAGGCATTGGCATGTGCTGCCAGTGTAGCATTATTCAAATATGTTTGGATATCATGGACTCGGCGTTGACAAGCCCAGGTCCAACTTTGCATAAAAACCATCATTTGATTTGGTTTGAGCACTGTTCTAGCCAGTAAATTAATATCCTCTGGCAATAATTGCTGTTGAAAAATAGTGCCAAAGAGACCAAGAGTATACGGGGAATGCAATCCATTGTCTCTTACTGACTGATACAATTCTTTGATGTATCGAAGTTCGAATTGCTCGTGCCGTGGTGCCCCACCCCCAGGTCTCGCAGGCACAATCACAGGATAAGCAGCTGACATTTCAGTAGACTCAAAAGCCAGCAAAGGAGCTGCTGCTTTAAGAGATTCCTGGAGCTTTGTAGTATTCCCCCCCTCCTGCTTCACAGTGGGCACGGTACTTTGAAAAGCAGGCAAAAGCTGAGAAACATAAGCTGGAGGGGGTGGGGTGGCAGGCAAAGAAAGTTGCTGTTTTCCTGGCGGAGCTAAATTAGGTGGGTCCGGACCAGGAGGGATGGGGGCAGGCAATGCCGGAGAAACAGAAGGCTTCAGTGGGGGAGGCGTGCATGCGGGCAGTGCAGAGGGGAGGCTTGAAGCAGCTGCCAGACAGATATTCTTTGGCGTCACTAGTGCCAAGCATGCTCTTATTTTTCCCCACGTAGTTAAGACACGGACTCCAATGCTGGGATGAGCATGAAAATGTTCACCAAGTTTGTCCCAAAAATCTAATTCCCAAGTTCCATCCTCCGGAAACCATGGACAATGCTCACTAGCAGTATGAATAAAAGCAATAAGATCGTCTTCTGAGGCATGCTGATTGTTAGAAGTCAGCAGGTATTTTAAGTCTTTAAGAAAACGTTTCTGTGGCACAGAAAGCGAAGAGCCCATTGTAAATGCAGGAAGAGAAAAATAAGCAATAGCTGGGAGCCAACTCACCGGGGATCCTAAGATGAGGTAGACGTCTGAACCCTTGCCGGGCGGGTGAGTAGCTGATGCAGGACCACGACGTGCGTCCTTTCAACAAAGGCGTAGAACTTTTTAGCCTCACACGGGGCACCACTTGTCGGAGAACCAGCCGACTCTTAGGTGCGAGGAAATCATGAGACGAGAGTCAAGAGTTTCAGATAGAGAGCATGAGCAGAGTGCGCTGACTGCCTCTCAGCCTCAGCTCCTTTATTCAGGATCCTTTCCTCATAAAAAACATTAACCTTTAACCTATACATGACTCATGTAAACAAGGAAGATGTGTAAACAGACAGGCTGGCGCCATTGGTCCTGTGGTAAATCACTTGATTAATTACTCCCCAATAAACCTGTGCCTTACACAGAGAACTCCATTTGTACATTCCCACAGAGTATTTCCTGTGTACATTCCCACAGAAGATTATGGAGTTGCCCCATTCAAAATGTGAATTGCACAGGATTTACTATAAGTTGTTAGTGGTTTCACCCCCATGTACTTCCCCAATCTTGAGAAAAATGAGATCTGGAAAGTGGGCTTTGATGGGTAGTTTAGAATTCTGTATTTCTTTTAATGTGTTTGGGGTGCTGCTGTAGAAACCCCTTTGTGGCACACATTCTTCTGCCGCAGAAAATCCTTTAAGCAGAAGCTATGCTGCAAAAAGAAGAGGAGTGAGATGCAAACAGATGGCTGGGTTAAATCTGAACAGACATTAATTATACAGTTTTAGGACAGCTGGGGCACTCTTTTGAGGTGGGAAAGTTTCAACAAAAGCAAAGCAGGTTTTTTTTTAATTTCATTTCATTTAAAAAAAACTTTTCAAAATCTTAGTCTTTTAGACTTGACAAACAACAGCAGGATGCTGGAAAATGCCCTGAGAGTCTGGATGTGGCTCTCCTCAACAGGCCTTCCCAAGTTGTGTGGAACAACTGCATGCGGAAGTTATTGTTGGTGCAAATATATATATATATATACATTGGTACCTCGGTTTATGAACACAATTGGTTCCGGAAGTCTGTTCATAAACTGAAGCGTTCATAAACTGAAGCGAACTTTCCCATTGAAAGTAATGGAAAGTGGATTAATCCGTTCCAGACGGGTCCGCGGAGTACTCAACCTGAAGCGTACTTAACCCGAAGCATGGGTGTAATTGGTTCCGGAAGTCTGTTAATAAACTGAAACGTTCATAAACTGAAGAGAACTTTCCCATTGAAAGTAATGGAAAGTGAATTAATCCGTTCCAGATGGGTCCACGGCATTTGTAAACCGAAAATTCGTAAACCGAGATGTTCATAAACTGAGGTTCCACTGTATCCCGGATGCCAAGATCCAAGTTTGGGGCAAGTACATTTTGGTGAGAGAACCCCATCAGAGATTAAAATTCACAAAATATGCAGCAAAGTGAAGTGAGTTCCAAAATGCATGCTTGAAAACTTTCTTTCCAAAGTTCCCCTCTTCTACCACCATAGGAAAAGACCACAAATTTAGTAAATTTGGTTACTTACAAACCCTTGAAAGGTCAGATTCTTATGCTTCAGAAAGTTGCACAGGCAGAAAAACGTGGCTTCATTACAAAGTGGTGAAAGTTCCTAAATTATTGGCATAGTGACAACCATGCAATCTGAGATGGAGCAATCAACATGAACCACTTCACAAGTTGGGCTTCCCAGGTAGACTGGAGAGAAACAATAGCCTTGTTTACCTATTTCCTCCCAAGGTTAGGGGAAGTGATCTAGACTAAGCCTGGCAGGACAGCTTACTCTATGGTATTGACTCCTTCATGCATTAATTAGACTTAAGCATGTTGGTTATATGAGACAGGTTATCCCAGAGCTCTAGCCGAAGCGAGGAAAGCCTGTTCCCGCTTCCCTCTCCAACCCAACGTGCTTTCTTTATGCATTCATTTAGTAAATTACCATGTTTGAATGAGAAGTCAAAAGTGTAAATTCCAAGCAGTATGACTCCATCCAGGATACAATCATATTTATTACCGTTTATCATCCATGTAAAAGCAACCTGATCAAAACAGTGCTCTGTTCCACTACAACATACTGTCTGAACTGTGGCTGGGGATGAGAACATGGCTATCTTCAGCCCCATGAAGTTGATATACAGGCAGTGTAAGACATGCAGCATTGATGACTGGCATTTAAGCTCTATGAATATTTACTTCTATGCCAACCACTTTCATCATCATCAATTCTGAATTGTATTCCACCATGGTATAACACATGCCGTTTACTATAATTAGATCTCCAAGTGCCCATTACCTTTTATAAAAGATTATTATATCAAAATGAAACACATACAACACAAATCATATACATTATAATAAAAACAAGAAAATAAAGATTAACAACCCCCTGGCTGTATCAAATTTATTCTGAGTTAGCAAACATGTTGCCTTCTAATATTTAATCATGAATAAATTCAGCCAAACAATTCTGCAACGCCCCCGTGATGAGTGGCAGGTCCATATATATAATAACTCCTACTCTCTCTAAATAGTATTAGCAACAATCAATATTCTTTATATATCGAAGACCTCTTAAGCTGAAGCAGAAGACTGATGAAAGAAGAGGTCAGCCTGATTGCCCTCTTTATTATAATAGAACTCAGTTCAGGAGCAAAGAGTAATATAATTTTCAGTAATGCAGCCTATTAAATTTTGATAGCTTTTAAACCTTCTAATTACAACATATTTGTAGCTAATGCCTCACTGAGCACTAGTTTTATTTAAACTGAAACAATGCTCACATCCATTGAAAAAGAATACGAATAAAAGGACCTAATATTTCTGAAGCTTTCCCTCAAATGCCTCCTGATGAAGTTAAACAACCTTCCAAATTAATATGCAACAGCCATCTGTCAGAACACAAAATATGCAACAGTTCCTGCAAACACAGCAATATGTCTTCCAATTAGCAGAATTTATCTCACTTTTACAATATAGACTTTCAATAAAACTATGAAACTTCTGCCAAAAAGAAGGGCATCCTAATGAGAAAGACGTTAGATCTCATTACCCATGAGGAAAGGCCTATGGCTAGCATATGATAGAGGTTTATAAAATTATGTGTAAAGTAGATAGAGAAAAGCATCTCTCCCTTTCCCATATAACACTGGGGACTCAGCTATACAGCTGCAAACAAAACGTTTTAAATGTGTTGTGAAGTGCAATATACAAATGTGACACAAGATGGCGACGGTAAGCTATGCCAAATTCAATGTATTTTTCAAAACATTTTTTTTAAAGCATTTTCACAGCATTTTTAATATGTGTGTAGATTCCACCTACAACTTGAAGCCACTAAATGAGAATGATGGCTAACAAATTCAGGACAAAAAACTTAAGTAGTTATTCACATGGTACTAATTAATTCATGAAATAAGTCTAAGTCAAAACATGTGTGTGGGCTCCCACTCCAAAAGAAGACCATTGGCACTTTGTTCCACCTGCAGTCCTGCTGCGGTGAGTCAAGTCATAGTTTGGTTTATTGTGTTGCCCAAATCCAGGTTAACAGTTTATCATCCTCCAGACAAACCATGAGCTGCAACCAACTTTTGTTCTTAATCTATAGCCTGTGGTTTCTCTGAAGGAGACATTAACCCCTTCCTCCATGTCCAGTTCCTCCAACAGCTGTCCACCATACCCCGAGATCTCATTGCTGGGGGAACTGGACATGGAGGAATGGGTTAATTTCCTTCACTAGCACCTCATGTATGAGATAAGTCAACAGGTGCAGGATCAGCCAAGCCAATTGCTATGGTAATGGGCCAATGCCATCTATATAAGTGAGTAAACCATGTCAGCTCATTGGTCAGTCAGTTAGTATTGTGAAGTAACTTGGAGCCTGTATTAGGTCTTGAATTGCTGGAGCAACAGAAATTCTTTCTACTTGTCTGTATCTGTATCTGTGAAGCCTGCAAGCTGTATGTATATATCAATGTCCGGAACTGTATTACTGAAGCCTGATCATCTGCAGCAGTAAACTGTCTTGGACCACCTCTTTGTGGTGACTGGACCTGGGGTCAACTTCTGCTACTTGGGTATCTCACATCCACCACCAGTTCAGACCTCATTAGCATATATGTAATTAGGATTTTTTGTCCCAGTGTGTATCAGTTTACTCTTGCTTACCCTGAACTGTATTTGTCATTTTAATGCCCATTTGCCCAGTTTTCAGATATCTTTTTTTATTATTTTTAACCACCTTGAACAATTGGGTGTCACCAGCAAACCTAGCTATCTCACCCTTAATGCCAGGTCATTTATTAAAAAGTTAAAAATCATAGATTCCAATACTGATCCTTGAGGGACTCCATTGCTTACATCCCTCCATTAGGAGAACTGCCCATTATTTATGTTTCCACTTTGTTTACGGGCTAAATTCAAGATGCTGATACTCAACTGTAAAGTCCTTTAGAGTCTGGGCCCTGAATACTTGAGACTGTGCCTTATCTAAGAATAAGAATCCTTTAGCTGACCCATCTTTTTGGTACCAGGTCATAAAAGGTTTTGGAGTTCGGCTCTTTCAAGGGGGCAACAGAAAACTTTCTTTTCAAGACTGGCTTACTACAATTAGGTACATCCTGTTTTTATGGATGTGGGTGGCGCTGTGGGTTAAACCACAGAGCCTAGGGCTTGCTGATCCGAAGGTCGGCGGTTCGAATCCCCGCGATGGGGTGAGCTCCCGTTGCTCAGTCCCAGCTCCTGCCAACCTAGCAGTTCGAAAGCACGTCAAAGTGCAAGTAGATAAATAGGTACCACTACAGCAGGAAGGTAAACGGCGTTTCCATGCGCTGCTCTGGTTCGCCAGAAGTGGCTTTGTCATGCTGGCCACATGACCTGGAAGCTGTACGCCGGCTCCCTCAGCAAATAACACGAGATGAGCGCCGCAACCCCAGAGTCGGTCACGACTGGAACTAATCGTCAGGGGTCCCTTTACCTTACATCCTGTTTTTATGGTGGCTTTGGTTTTTATCTTGTCCCTCCTCTATCTTGTTGTTGCTTTATTACCATTTGCATTGTGAACCTTAAATGGTTTTAAAACATCATTTATTTCAACATTTACCTGAATCCCACCCTTTCTCCAAGTTCCTCCAAGATGGAAATGTACATCGTTGTTGGTCTCCTCCACCGCATAGGTAGGCTTGGCTGTGCAACAGTGACCGCTTCAAGGTTAGTCAATAAACTTCATGGCTGAACTGGCATTTGGACCGGAGTCTCCTTGGCCCTACACCAGCACTGTATCCACCACAAATACACTGCCTCCTTCAGAATGAGTCATTCCTCAAATACAGCTTCTCTAAGCTTTGAGAAATATTATAAATATATTTTGCGCTGAACCTTTCTGGAAAAGGGGGGGGGTGGATATCCCATGAACTGATGCATTGGCAATGGCAATAAACCTGATGAATCATGAAGAGATGTGACAGAAGTTGCTTTAACTGTGTTGCTGTTTAAATACTTGGTGAGAATGCAAGGACCTTTGGATACATGCATTCAGTAGTATCCAAGCTGAATTTGCAAGTTCAGCATGAATCACATACTGTACTAGATTAATAAATCTGCACATGTTATTTGGAGAGGAATTAAATTCCATTTCCAATAATGTCTTTTCCTTTCTATCCCTTTTAATAAACAGCATATTGCCCGGGGGTGGGGGTGGGGGAGTTGGTAAAAATTTAATCATTAAAGCACCAGCCATTGTCCACCTTTGACAGCAGTGTATATTCCATTGTCTGCGTCATAACATATCCCTTTATAACAACTTGCCCTCTCAAATTGAAGTCTGTCTGAGGACAGTTGCATTATGCCTGTATTTTTTTCCTCTGGATAAATTTCTCAGAAGACAAATGGCAAGCTGCCCAGGACTATGCAGGCTTCCAATAGTATCAGAAATTTGTCTCTGTACTGAACATGTTTTTCCTAGTGAGAGAGGTTGTGACGGAGGAGGAAATAAACTCTGACTACTGATAAAATATCCAGAAGCTCCTCATGCCACAGTACACTGTCTATTTCAAGATGGCTGCTGCTGCAATTTTAACTTAGACTTCAACTTACATGTTGTGGAAAACTAATTTAAAAAATGGAAGGAAGGAAGGAAGGAAGGAAGGAAGGAAGGAAGGAAGGAAGGAAGGAAAACAATTTCCCCCCATAATGATACCATTTAAACTGGTAGTAGGAAGTAGGAACCTATTTTTTTAAAAAGGAAAAAAGTATTCAGCCTCAGCTTATTTTCCTCATTCTCTACCTTCTTCTATCCTAATCTGTAACAAACCTGAAAGCATTCCTATCACTTCATTCGCTTCTCAAAGAAAGGAGGGCTGCCCAGTTACCCACACACTCTGTACTTTGAAGGATAGGTTCACCACTTCTGCCCTGGGGAAAAAACACAAAACTGTGGAGCTACACTCAATGGGCGTACCCATCGCGGGGCAGGGGGGCAGCTGCCCCCCCTAGAAGCAGGGCCGGCACAGCCGTGGGCAAGAGCGGCACTGCTGGCGGGGCTGGTGAGCAGAGGCGGAGCGCGAGTTCGGCATTCCCGCCCACTTCGCCGCGCCCTCCCTCCAGCTCCCCGTAGCACCCTCCAGCAAGGCCAAGTGCAGCGGGGAACCAGAGAGCATGACGGGAAGCTGGAGGGCGCGGCGGGCAGGAACGCCGAACTCACGCCCTGCTGGGCTGTGCTCCGCCTCCGCCTCTGCCCACCAGCCCCGCCGGCAGCGCCGCTCTCGCCCACGGCTGCGTGCTCCGCCTGGGTCCTGGCCATAGTGCACCGGGGGCAGCCCGGCGGGCGAGAGCGAGTGCCCTGGCTGTGTGCTGTCAGCGGAGCCCAGGCGCCTCTACCTGCAAAAAACTTCACGGTGCCTAGATGAGACCGGAGTCAGTTTCACCTGGGCTCCGTAGCCCTGCCCACGTTCCCACTTTGTGGCCCCTCCCCTCCCGTGGCTTGGCCCCACCCCTTGCCCCTCCCTAGTTTTGATCCTGGGTACGCCCCTGCTACACTCCCATATATTCCTGCTTGACTTGACCAATTGAAATTTGCACTTTGTTCTGCTAGCCCGGCTGTACCTGAACCCATACCTACCACTACCCAGATTAGAATCCTGTCTGGCTGAACATCCCACCTAGAGCAGAACAGCTCCCCTCTAATAGACCAATTGTGTGCCTCTGCCTTTGCCTTGCCCATCCCACAAATTCTGAAGAAGCTAAGTCTGACAGACAGAAAGGGCAAGACTAACAGCAACCAGGCGATTGAAAAAGTAAGTATTTGTAGTGTGTCAGATGACTTGCAAGAAAACCAGTGGAGTTTGGGATGGAGGATGTGCTAAGAGCCAGGTGCAAGAATTACCTGGCATAAGATTATGAATGGCTATTGACCATCCATGAGAGATATTATATATCACAAAGCAAATGATATAAGTGCCCAAGGTTTCACCATTGCTGCTGAGTGGCTGCTCAAAGATGCAGTCTTCTAATATCAGTGATCATACCCTGCAAGCAGCTTCACTGGATTTGGTGGTGGGCATGGGTGGAGGTGGAGGTGGGGAAACCATTTAACTTTTGTCTCAAATGAAATGACTTGTTTGAAAGAAAATGAGGTGCTATTTGAAAGGGCTACCATAAAACCCTGGTAAATTGTACCCTTTGATGAACATTATTGTAGGAAATGTCTGATAAGGACAAATAAAACCCTGTGATTTATGAAAGAAGCTAAATGCCATGGATATCTGTTGAGGAAGCCAGCTGGCATGTCCTCCTGAAACGAAGAACAGTTTCTTCCAGCAGTAATCTGGTACTTTCACACATCACAAAATCTGCCCACCAAGGCGGCCTCAGAGCCAATTGTGTCACATGAGAAAGCAGCTGTTCCTTGACAGGAACCAGGCAAGTGAGAGACTGATTAGAGGCAATCTATCCTAATTTTTCAAGAGCAATTGCCCACATCCAATTAATGCAATGCCCTCAGTTTGTTTTAATACCAAGTCTTTGTTAATTATTGTCCAGTCTTGTTTATCCTACCAAAATGTATGAACAACCAAACATTCAAATACTGATGAATTTACATTGGGTTAAGCAGTGATATGGAACAGTCAGATAACTAATAGCATGAGGTGGTTTAATACTGCAGTGTGCAACACATCTAAGATGGTTTCCAACCCGTTAATGACCCTGAATTAATGATGCAAGTCGAAAAATTTCCAAAATGTAAAAAAAAATCAAAAAAATCCACTGCTTTATTTTTCTATAGAAAATTCTCTATTTCAAAAGTTCATTAGTAAGAATTAATGGATACCAACTGAAAATAAATATTATCCAGTTTTAAAGCGTTTTAGTTTTGCTTACTAAATACAAGTAAAATAAACATACCAAATTGGATACCTCTTTAGGGCATAAGAGAATTTTCTGACCCTAATGATCCTATGCAAATAACAAATGCAGGCGGAGTTCTTAACTTCGTTTTCTTTTTTTCCAAAATAAGGACAAAACATTGGCCATTATTTAAATGTATTGGGTGAACTTAAAACTATTTCAAAACCTTTTAAAAGATCATGTTGCGTGTCGAGGTCACAAGACATCCCCCCCCCCCCAATAATTCACACATCACACAGCAATTTAAGTTTAAGGTTTTTGGCATTATTTTGGCCACGACTTTATTTAAAATACAACCAAATGTGAGTGGTTGCTTAGGCATTGGTTCATCCATCTGTCCCCCGCCCTGGGACAGATCTGACATCCCTAGCCTTCCAGGGAAGTCAGTAGGTAAACACCCCCTGAGAGAGGATGGAGCTGTGTGCCAGGCCCTTCACCTCTTCCCGAATGTTCCCCGAGGCTCTTGCTCTTGCATGGCCCTAGCCCCTTGGGGGGTACGGACGAGAGCCCATCGAGCCCCAGGATTCCTTTAACAGAATACCTCTATAAGCAGCAGCAACTTTGAGGGGTAGGCCCAGCCTTTCCACACCCCTCCACCAACCATATTTTAACCAATGCCTAACCGCCAACCTTACAAGTTGTGACGATTTGCTACGCAGTAAGCAAAAACCGAAGGGCAACAGCCAATCAGCCAAATGGACAAAATTCCTACCAGGCCCCTACCCCAAAGCAGGCGACCCCATGACAGGCATAGCAATGTCAAAAGCAAAAGACCCTTAAAGAGGGCGTGTGGGTGGGAGATCCGTTGCACTTGGCAAAAGTGAAACCGTAAGCTGCATGCAGGAGTTTATAATGGCTATGGCTGTCAATCAATAACTTGCAACATACCTTTTATCCCAGCGACAAAAATGCCAAATCACCCTGTGGCCATCTAGACTAATCTGCCCAGCAACCCAGGAGATGTCTTGTTAACCCTTCCGCAACACGTGCTCTCCATGAATGGAGAACCTGCTTTACCAGTTCATGATACCTAATATTACATTATTTGAATTTTGTATTTATCTTACATTGTTATCCTTACTGAAAATTGGAAAAGCAGGGAAGGGGCATCTAAATAACAACAAAAGCAACTGCATCATCACAGTGTAAGAAAGGCTATCTTGTCAGCCTAAGGGCCATTGCTTAATAGAAAAAGAAATGCAATTGTTTGCGGAGTGTTGAAATGCAACAATTTAATTACATCCCCCTGGGTTTCAAATAATACACAGGTGTAATGTTATAAAAGGTTTGACTAACATGCTAGCTAACTCCTTCACTGCGGGCATCCATTGCTCCTGGCTAAATGGTTAATTGGCTGTAGACATTCCCCAAATGACCATTTCTTTTGGCATAAAAGAATTCATGCAGGCAAACAATAAATAACATCACACATTTTAAGATTATTCAATTGGTCCATTGTGAGGTTTACCTCCTGAGCTGTGCATATTAAGGCTATTTAATGAGTCTCAGCACAGAAATTGAGAATGTTTCCCCTTTAAAGCAGCCTGCATGTCAATTTTTATTTTGTTTTTTGTATGCAAATCATGGAATGAGATGCCTTTTGGATCCAGCAGGTGCTTTAAACTGCAGCTTAATGAATCTGGGACTCACATAGGTCTGTTTTTGTCTATTAACATCCCCCTTCTTACCCTCTCCAGTAAACAGAAACCACCTGCTCAGGTGATTAACTGTCTTATAGACCTCTGAGGCATAGTCATTTATGAGGAAAGTCAAGAAGAAAACAGCTCCTCTGAGAAGCTTACATTTAGTAGAACAATGTTATGTGGCTAAAATAGCAAGAATTGCAAACTGGGACATTTATACCAAGTGTCATAATTTTACTTCCAAACCTACAATTGCTCTGTTCACATATAAACCATTCAGAGCTACAATATAATGAACAAGCCCTGATGAAAGAATTTTGCTACTACTCGGGAGAGAGTAGGGGTGGCCCCTCTGAGAACAAGACTAGATAGCCATTTGGTCTGATCCAGCAGCGCTTTTCTTATGTTCTTATGTTGAATTTAGACAAGCATTATCAAGTCAGTTTGATATTATGGTGCAAACCCAGCTGTAGTCACACCACGTAACTAGTGGTCTCCGTTTTACATCCTTATTAGCACTGAGAAAGGTGCACACAATCAATTTAGTAGGGTCAGTTGAGCATTATGATTTTGTGTGTGAATGTTTGCTGAAGCACATATGTTCTTAAATGATGAGGCTTCCCCCCCCCTTCCTTTGTTGAATTCTCACTTACCAATGTAAGGATATTCAACAATGAGATCATAAAGTATTTTTTTTCTCATTAGGGCACATTGCACTCTGAACCCAATGCAGACCTCCAAAAGGTTTACTAGCTGCTGGTTTAAATAAGGCTTGCACATATTAATGAAATATTGGCTCCAAACAGAAGTGCTGACAGACCCTTAACAGGAAGAGCTCCACTAGACACAATTCTCATAAATTCATCTTAGTGAGCAGGACGATATGCAGGTAAACTGAAAAACTGCAAGGCAAGCTGAGCAGCTCTGACACCATAACTGCTCCCAAGACAATGCTCTCATTCGATACTAGATAACCCTTACCCCATGCAGAAATTTATTGTGGAATTAATCATTCAAATTCTCCAGATACTGAATGTAGCAGCTATAATTTCTCCTTCAGAAAGAACTGTTTATTAAAGGAAGCAACAGATGAGTAATAGAGAAATGCTCTGCTACCTAAAGTGGCAGATCACAGAACCTCCTTTCAAGTCTAGTAATCTTACACTAAAGTAACATTGCTGGGATGCTTGAAAAAAATGCATGTTTGCAGGTGTGTGAAACTCAGAGAAATTCAGAGAATATGTCTTGCTTGTTGCTGGCTGTGAATTCCCTCCCAAATGTACGCCCAGTTTCTGGCTTTAGCCTGATGGTGAAAACTAACTAACTAACTAACTCATCCTTACCAGAAGTGGGGGGGGGGTTCCTGCTATGAATCAAAGCATACCACAGGACACAAAACTATGTGAGGAGATACAGCCACATACGAACTTCCACCAACAGGCACATGGGCCTCCCCCGATGTTTGCAAGTGCGCAAACATCATTTCCGGTGCACTCCGGGTCGAGGGAGGCCCATGCGCATGCGCACAAGCAAATTTCAGCGCTTTTCCCGACCCGGAAGTGCGCCGCCACGCCTGTAAGAGCGTGTGCGCATGTGCACGCACTCCCGCGCACTCCCCCACCCTCCAGCCCGCCGCATGATCGGCGCAGCAGGCACTGGCCCGAAGCTGGGTGAGTTTGGGGACCCCTGGCATAGAGTCTGTGACTGAACTGTCCTTCCAACTTGTGCCATTTTAAACTGCAATGAACAAATTAAAAAATGAATCACCCAAAACCAGGATGAAGCAGCTTGCACAACATCCCACTCAAGCAAGCTGTCACTGCCCAGTGTAAAAGCACCAAAAGTGAGAACAAAGGACACCAGACGTTTCTTTAAAGCAAACAATTATTCCCTCTACCCACCATATTCTTCTGTTGTGGGAAGAGAGGCGATTGAACGAAGTTTCCCTCTATGTCATCAGGTCACTTGACCCTTGTTTATATTGCTTTTGCTACAGGGCTCTTAGTCCACTGGGATGGTTTTTATTATTGTAAATGTAGACAGAACACAAGCAAGTATACCTGAAAGAGCATCTCTACCCCAATTGCTTTGACTCTCCTTCAAATAAACAACTTTCTCCTTAATATTTAATGTTTCTTTGCTTAGAAAAATAGTAAATATTCCAGGACTAAGCCACGGGGCACACTGCTTCAGATTAAGGCCTGTGAGATAATCTTTTTATATTGCAAGATTTACCGTACCAACCGAGATACTTTTACATTTCATGTCATTTACTGACAGCTCTTGCGTATAAATTGCTCCATTCCCTCTGTGGATTGATTTTACTAAACTTATCTCAGCTTCCTGCTTATCTGCCTGACTTTGATGCATAGGGAGAGAGATAATAAACCTATCATGGTACCTTCCAGTAACTTTTAGGTAAGAAGATGCACAATATGACTATTCTGCATTAATATAGTACAAGATTCACTTAGCCAATATAGTGATGCAAATGCTGTTTCTGAAATCAGATGTTGCAACTTGATAAAACCTCCCACAGCTGTAGAATCCTTCTCTAACTTGATCCCAACAATTATTATAAAAATAACTATGATCTTGTGTGTCATGAGCCAAGATGGGCTATAGACAAAGTAAAAAACAAAACAAAGTACCTGTAATACTATGGATAATATCATTTATCTGCATATTTGCTAGCAATAAATCGTCCAAAGCAGTATATTGTACCCTGGTTTGAGACCCCAGTAGTGAAGAACAGGTATCAAATTTCTTAAACATACAAACAAACAAACATTAAATTAAAATACCAGTTAAAAAAAACAATCATACAAAAGTAAACTAGATCAAAACAATAACAGCTACAAAAAAGTAATAATCAAAGGTCTTCTTAACCTTTGGTTGGTAAGGCAGCTATGGCCACAGCAAAACAATAAACCCCCTTCCCACAAACCAATTTAAAAGGCTATAGAATATTAATCAGCCAAAGGACTGGCTGAAGGGGAACATTTTCACCTGGTGCCTAAAGGTATACAGTGAAGATGCCAAGCAAAGCTCCCTGAGGAAAGCATTCCACAAATAGGAAGCCACTGCAGAAAAGGCCCATTACCACGTTGCCACCCTCCAGATCCCACATGGAGGAGGCACATGAAGAAAGGCCTAGAGCTGGGCGATATCAGCTTTTCAACATCGTGGTATATCACCAGTCAAACATCGTGGTCTGGTGATATATCGGGTCCTCCCTCAAAGAGGGCACGTGTTGCGGTGAGACCTGGAGACCAACCACCTGTGTTGTGGGTGGGTAAGATTGGTCAGCCTCAGCACCCAATTGGTAGGTCCCTCGATGTTGGGTTCAATCTGGCCAATGGGGCGGAGTCCAAACGGATCAAGGGACCTATATATACCCATGCACGTGACCCACAGCTTCCTCTTTCGGTGTGTGCATTCGGAACAGCAACAGCGTGTCCTCTGTGCAACCGAGAGAGAGAGCGAATTACCTTCGGCAGATCGTCCTGGTGATTTTTTCCCTTTATTCCCCCTTTCCCCCCCCCCTTGATTCTTCCAGTAGTTATTCTTCCCTCCTTGGTTAATTCCCTTCCTTTCCTTGCCTTTCCCTCTTCCCCATAGGGGCTTTCGCCCCACGGGGCTTCGGCCCTTTGAGCGCTCCCGGTCTGTGGAGCTTGCCACTGCCTGTTTAATTTGCTGGTGGGCTTTTGCACAGCAGCTTTTCCTTCGCGGTCCCAGCTGTGGCTGCAGCTTTGGGGCTTGGAAATTTTATTGGCATTTTGTCTGTTGCGATATTTGGCATTCTGTCTAGCCAATCACTTTTGGGCATCATGGAGAGTTCCCTCTCTGAGCGAATTGCTGAGTTTCGCTACTGTTCTGCTTGGGGGCTGGTGGGGAATTTCCTAGGGCCAGGAACCGCCCCCCCCCATCTTAATGTGATCGCCATTTTGTACCTTCTTCTCAAGTAGGGAAGGTGTTAGCCCCAGCTAATTTTTGCGGGAGTGCCATCTTGTTTTGGCGGGAGCATCATTTTGATTGCGGGGTGCCTTTTTAATTCCGTTTGTATTTTCTGTAATTCCCCCTGTTTTAATAGGAAGGTTTCGGGATGCCTATTAAGAGGAATCCCAGTCCTGCTCCCCCTTCCAAAAGGGTGATCAGAGGCCCATCTCAGTCACTGCGTTCAGGGCCTCCCCCAGTGGTTCCCCAGCATACGCTGGATCGCTAGGGTGCAATTATGGCCGATATTGGATCAGATCCTGCGGCCGTATCAAGGTTTAATACAGAGCTGGAGTCTTTGGCTCAGGAGTTTGGAAGGCAGCCTGTTTCTTAGCCCGGCCCTTCCACCTCTTCCATTGTTTTTAAGACTCGTGGTCCTTCGGATATGAGCAAAGGGAGCGAGGCTTTTGATTATTCTGGTGCCTTGTTCTCCCAATTCCAACCTTCTAGGATCTAGGGGTCATCCTAGGAGTATGGGGGCCATGATGCAGCGTGCCTTCCAGTCTGGACTGCCTCGTTCGCAGTCAGCATCCCTGGGGCCTGGGAGTTCAGGGCCTCAGTTTGCACAGCATGTGGGGGGAGATCATCTTCCCAGTCAAGTGCCTCACATGCTTTTAGTTCTGTGCAGGTCCGGTTTACTCCTTTGAGGGAGGCGCTCAGCATCCAGACTTCTGAGGAGGATCTCCTAGAGTCCCTTCTTCTGGTGGCAAACGGCAGAAGAGTCATCGCTCCAAACGCAGGGCCAAGAGGTGCAGAGATGGCGGCGACTCCTCTTCTACTGGTACATCTTCTCAGACCTCCAATGATGATTCAGACGTGGCGTTGGGTCTGTGTTGGGGTCATGGTGAGGGGGCTTCAGGGCTTCCCAGGTGGGCATGGCAGCATAGAGCCAACACACACAGAGGGCCAGGTACGGCCTTCCTTTGGAATGCATTGATGGCAAACTGGTCAAAGACGTTAAAGTTTTGACCAATGCTGTCAGGGATATTATCCCAGGTGCACATTTGCCATCCAGAATGCAAAACAGGATACTCAATGGTCGCTATGTGGATATTTTCAAACTCCTTCGCCCTAATGAATGCCCAGACAAGGATAAGCAGGTTGCTTCAGGCAAGGGCAAGGCTAGCTCCCGTAAAATGGAGAGAACCTTTGAGAAGTGGCTCGATGCCTTTCAAGTATTTGCTGGGGTTATTTCTGCAGCTTACCCCAAGAGAAGTTTGCACCTGTGGATTTATCCATCGTTGGTACAGAGAGTGAGACTAATCCATGAGAGTGGAATTGATCTGAGACTTACCTCACAACTCTCGTTGCATCTGTATGTGATTGTTATACTGTGTGGAGAGTTTCGCCTGTTTTGTTTTCATCCTATGTGATGAATAACTACAAATAGCAGTTAAATAACTGTACTGACATCTGCTTCTGAGGAAATTCTATTTTGCTATAAAAATGTGACTCTTCTTTGCTCTGATAAACTGAAACCATAATGACAGTAGGAAAATTGCATCTTCATGTAAGCGTTGTGAGATCAAGATCAGCCCAATATATTTTGCTGCCAAGGCAAATGGCAAGACGGTGCCCCCGCCACTGCATTTCCTTAACAAAAGGGCTGGCAGCTAAATTTTCCTTTCAACACTGGCAATAGGACAATGCACTAAGGGTAGCAGATTTATTTAGGGACACAGGGTAACACGGCATGACATACACAGCTCTGAGCTCCAACACCTTACTGCAGCACTCTGCCCTTCGGCATCTGCTGCCTGAGGCAACCACCTAACTTTGCCTTATGGTAGGACTGGCCCTGTGTAAGATCACAAAAAGGTACCCCATGGATAAATGAACTAAAGTTTATAGTAAGAGCTCTGTAATACTGTGCTTGGGGGTATCCCTAGAATGTCTACTGTTATACACAGTTTCCTAAAATACAATTTCAGACATTAAACTATGTCTTCCTGCAAGAGGGTTAGCAATTATCAATGAGGCTTGACTTAATGATACAGTGTGCATCAGCCAGTAAATTTAATTAGCTTTCTTGCTTGGCCCCATGCAATCAGATCTCATCTACACAATCCTGGCCATGATTCATGTAAATAAGATTTTCAGTAACTGTGTCCTTGATATATAAAAACTGTCCCAGCATTACAAATACTCCGTTGAGAGAAAGTATAGATAATATGGCTTCAAAAAGGTAGACCAGGAAATAAAACAAGAACATAACAAGGAACAAAATTATCAGGGGGAAATCATTAGTGTGCTCTGTATTAACAATTCATATAGGTCTCAATGATTTTTAAAATAATTCTTATTTTTTACACACACACAAAAGAAACACCCACACACAACATATATAAAAATCTTATGAAAAATATCTATATATTAAAATTAAAAAAACTAGAATAAAAGGGAAATTAACACTATATACAGAACAACATCTTTTTTTCCAGAGGAGATATAACATATTCATAAGCATTCAGATTTCATAAAACATTAGAGAATCTGTACAAGAAAGAAACCACATAAATGTTCCACATCTGGGAAGAGTTTCAGTCAGAAATCAAACCTTAAAATATATGTAAAGTATCATACAGGGATAAACCTTAAAAATGGGCAGGTGTTGTTGTTTTTTTACTGGTATGCAAATTGCATTAAATGTCAAGCATCTCACAGAGAAACAATCCAAATGTTCTACATGTGAGAGAAGCTTTCTTCTTCAATCAAGCCTTCTTTCACATGAGAGATGATGGCGATGATTACAATTTGTATACCTCCCTTCATCTTTAGATCAGGTCCTGAGGGCATGTGTTGCGGTATAACCTGGCAACCAGACCCTGTGTTGTGGGCATGGGTGTACCCAGCATGGGGCAGGGGGGTGCAGCTGCCCCCCTAGAAGGCCAAACCGTGGGCCCGACTAGGGAAGCAAATACCCTGCACAGGAGCCCCGCTTGTTGACACGGGAGGGGAGGGGGGGAGGAAATGCAGCTGGTGCCGCAGCTCCTCGGCGGTGGCTCCTCTCAGCCCGCCCTGCCTACATTTGCACCAATTCCCCCCCACGAAAGCCTTCGCGCCTCCCAATGGAAAGCCCTGCCGGGCGGCAACCTCTCCTACCTAAGAGTTCTGCTGAGCTGGCAAGCGAAGGAGATGCGGCTCCTGGCACTGGTTGCAGCCGCTACCGCGCTCTGCCTCCCGGTAGGCTGCACTGCGATCGTTGGCGCCACGGGCTGGGAATCGCCCCCTTCCCCCCTCTGCACCCCCTACCCCCCTGAGTTAGGAGTTGCTACTGAGACTCCTCCTGGGCTGGGAGAGGAAGTGCACCGACAGGAGCCAGTTCAGCCTCGGCGGGCAGAAGCCCGCAAAGGAGGAGTGGGGGGCGGCGTCCGAAGGCGGTGGTCGTGGCTGCTGCAAGGAAGCTGCATGGGGGCGTTTGCGACGGATTGCCGGCAGCAGGAGTAGCCCAGCGGCAGTGACCCTTCCTCGCCGCCCCCCACCCCCAGCAATAGGAAAGGAGCTGCATTGGGGGGCAGCACAGCTCTCCGCTCCCCCTGCATGCATTGCCCTCTCTGGGCATTGGCTGCTGTTTCCTTCTTTGCAATGTACCCCCCCCCAGCCACTCTCCCTTGCTGCCCCGGCCAAGAGAGGGGTGTTGAGGATGGGGGAGCCGCCGCCTGTAGGGTCGCAGCTGGGGGGGGGCTCGCTTGCCTGCGCTGCGCCACCCCACCTTCTTCTTCTTCTTTGAGGGTCTCAGCTTGGTGGGGGGTCCCCAGTATCCTCCCAGGCCACAGGGGGATGGCCCCCCAGGACTAGCAGACCTCTGAGCTCCTTCCCCATCCCAGATATATAGGGTGGGAACTGGCAAGGCTTCGGGGGGACCTGGAGGAGGGAAAGCGGGGCCCAAAGGGGTTTTTCAGGGCGGTGGCTAGCCGTAAATGGATGGGAGCGGTGTTTTCACAAAAGGGCCGTGTTAAGCATACCTGGCACCATGGTGTGACGGATCCCTCTGGCGCCCCCACCCCGCCCCGTTTCCCGGGGGTTCATTTAGCGGCTGCAGCAGCAGCCGCCGAGTCGTCGGGCCTGCTGGCCCTGTAGCCCCGCCCACATTCCCACTTTGTGGCCCCTCCCGTGCCTTGGCCCCGCCCCTGAATGACCATGGCTTGCCCCCCTAGTTTTGATGCTGGGTACGCCCCTGGTTGTGGGTGGGAATGTTTGGATAGCCACAACACCCTATTGGAGGTCCCTCGATCCTGGGTGCAATTGGGCCAGAGGGACGCCAGTCAAAGCGATCGAGGTAATGCTTAATTCATGCTTTCTTAAAATGCAATAAAGAATAAAGATTAAATAAATAAATATCTATCTATGTTTACAGGAGGATATCAATTTTCCAGGCTCATAACCATATGAGGCAGTTTTCTACTAGTGACAGAAACTGAAGTATATGAAATAAATCTGTAAATGAAAAACTCTGGAGAGCAAGACTCAGAGATCTTATTTGACATATTGTCCTGTCATTAGGGGGGCGCAGGTGGCGCTGTGGGTTAAACCACAGAGCCTAGGGCTTGCCGATCATAAGGTCGGCGGTTCGAATCCCTGCAACGGAGTGAGCTCCTGTTGCTCGGTCCCAGCTCCTGCCAACCTAGCAGTTTGACAGCACGTCAAAGTGCAAGTAGATAAATAGGTAGGTAGGTAAATGGCGTTTCCATGTGCTGCTCTGGTTCGCCAGAAGCGGCTTTGTCATGCTGACTACATAACCTGGAAGCCGTACACTGGCTCCCTTGGCCAACAACGTGAGATGAGCGCTGCAACCCCAGAGTCGGTCATGACTGGACCTAATGGTCAGGGGTCCCTTTACCTTTACCTTTTACCTGCCATTAGGAAAGCATTTTTAAAAATGCACCACTACCTTACCAACTCTGAATCAGCAAATTTCAGCAAGCCAATAAAAATGGTTTACAGAAGAAAATTAACGCTGCATGACTGCTACCACAAGCCACTCAGCAAATGTAAATAAGATAACAGAGCCTTTATAACAAATATAGCCTCTATGGCAAAGATATCAGCACTTTAGTAGAACACTTATTGTTATAGACAAAAAAGGCTCGACGTGGCCCAGTGGAAATATATGATGCAATGAGTGAAGCTCACCCATCATCTGTTTTCCACCACGCTAATTAATTCTTTTCAACATTGTACTTACTTACTTTCTCTTACAAAACTACTTATCGTAATTTTACAAAATTACTATACGGCCATTCGGTACATATATACATTTAAAAGAATCTAAGTCATAATTAAGAGAATCTATCCATAGTTGCATAATTGGGGGTGTCCATAAAGTATGTCGCACATCCTAAGGTATTTCCTGCTTGGCAGGGGGTTGGACTGGATGGCCCTTGTGGTCTCTTCCAACTCTATGATTCTATGATTCTATGATTTTTAATACATGCAGGGAAGAAGGCTGGGTGCTTGCTCTTAAGGGTTTGCTGCATGTGCATCAGAGTAGGTGCAAAAGGAGCTGCCAGACTCCAGACCTCTCTGGAGCCAGTGTGGTGTAGTGGTTAAGAGTGGTAGACTCCTAATCTAGGGAACTGGGTTCGCGTCTCCGCTCCTCCACATGCAGCTGCTGGGTGACCTTGGGCTAGTCACACTTCTCTGAAGTCTCTCAGCCCCATCCACCTCACAGGGTGTCTGTTGTGGGGGAGGAGGGGAAAGGAGATTGTTAGCCGCTTTGAGACTCCTTCGGGTAGTGATAAAGCGGGATATCAAATCCAAACTCTTCTTCTCTTCTTCATGATGTCTCAGAGTCAGGTAATGAAAGAAGGAGGGAGAAGCTGCCACAACAAAAAAGGAGTAACCTGTGCAGAAAGGTATATAGATAGGTACCACCACCACCACCCAGTGTCGGATCTACACATTTTGTCATGGGCGCAAAAGTCTGCTCAGACTATACAAAAATCTGTCTTGGGTGGGTGGGAGTTGAAGGGTCTCTTAATTCTTACTGACAGAGAGATTCCACATGCATCGGTGTACGCATATACAACAAGCTGCTTAGCAATGTGTGCCAGTTATTCAGAAACTTACCATTTATGCAGATTTCAAATGATGTGCAAAGGTCATCCTCAAACAGGCAGCCTAGAATGCAATGAAAACGCAAAATCAGGACGGTGTGAAAGCAATGCAGTTGCAGTACAGTCCCAACATCTCAAGCTATAAAATCTCAAACTGGAGTCAGACCTTTGTTTGATATTCTAAACCAAGCAGTACAGAAGAAGCCAAGAGCATAAAGTAAATGTAAAGAATGAATGGGAAGAATACAGAAATATAATACCTGCTACTGAGCGCCTAGTCCCCAAAGGTTCGTTTCCTGAGGCATAGCTCTCATGTAGTATTTCCAGCTGTTATGCTGGGCCTCAAATCCAGAATGTGTCTATTACCATCTTAAGTCAATAGCTAAAAGCTGGTGTCACTGCTTATATACCCAACTGATCACTGCACTCTGCAGGAGAGGGCCTCCTGCAGATACCATCTCATCAAGAGGTCCATTCAATACAATGAACGAATTGGGCCTTTAGTGTAACAACACCTACCCTTTGGAACTTCTTCCCATTACATATCAGACAGGGCACATTTCTATCATCTTTCTAGTACTTATTGAATACTTTCCTTGGATGGGCCCACTATAACAAGGTCCTATACACAAACAGACTTTGTATTTCTGGTTAACCTCAGGTGGAAGACATCACTCATAAAGAGAACCAAGAAATCGCTTTCTGAAATCTCTGTTTGCAGAAGCAAACAGGTACACCATGGTAGAAATGGTCCTGTTTCTTTTGAGTGGCAATAAGAGCTTTGTAACACAGAAAGTGGCCCTCTGCGCACCGGCTGCAACAACAACAAAAATCAGGGGAAATGAGTTAGATAAAAGCACTATACAGTAAGCTGTTTTGGGAATTCAGACGTTAAGTTTGTGGGTGTCTCTGGTATCCTCTCTCTTACATCATAGATGTTGGTTTATATTATGGATGTATGTTCTCTGTGTTTTTACTTCTATTGCTACAAGTTTGCCATGTCTTTCTGCTAGAACGATAAACTTATGAACTATGTATTGGCATTGAAAGTGTTTTTAAATGTTTTCTTGTTTATATATGCTTTTCTTGTTGATGGTTTGATTGTTAAATTGCTTTGGGGTGCTTTATAGGAAGTGTCATGTAAATTAAATCAATAAATAATAAAGGAAGCTAGATCCACCTGGACCAGCAAGAGTTTTAGAAAGCATGCTCATCATCACAGTGGTTATGGTGGTAGTCTCCATAGAGTTTAGTAGACAAGCTGCATGTGAAATAATTCGAACCTTATCCCTTGTGGTTTAGAATTTGCATGTGATACACCTATCATATATCAGCTGTCATGGTGAGACATGACATATCTTACACTTGCTGAGGTAGTAAGAACAAACTGAGTAGATGGGAACGAAAAGCAATGACAAAATCACACCTTAAAAAGCATACTTAGCTACGACATGACAATTTGCATTGAAGGCAAAATGTTTTATTCTCAATGTTGTGTTCTCAAATTAAACATGCCCAGGACTGGACTACTTATCTTTCCTTCTAAGTCTTCTCCTCAATCCCCCTTTGTATCTGTCAACAAAATCACTATGCAACCTCTTAATCAGTCATTCATGCCATAGTTTTATCTTTCATTCTTCTATCTTCTTTCCTACGCACATTAATCAGCTGTCAAGTCCTGCCATTTCTCTTTGTACTCTCTCTCCCCCTCGTTCTCTCTCTCTCTAAGGCAATTCTTCTCTGCTACGTCAGCTATAACACTGGTTCATGTTCTGGTCATCTTTTATCTGGTCTTCCTCTTTCACATCTCAGACTTCCCATCTCTATCCGCAGCTACCCTGTCAAAAGTACTAATTTATTCCATTGTTCAGACCAAGAAACATCCTTCTTCAGATGCTGTCATTGGCTTACAATTTTGGCCCAAGCTCCTCATTACAGTACATCCCTATCTATGATCTCTACTTATCCAACTCCACCATGCTCAGATGATTACATGTCTCCAGAATAACTCAACATATTCTCCCTTGTTTCTTCCTATGAGTAAAAATTTCCCTGAACATGTATGTGGTGCCATCTCTCTCCCTTCCTTCAAATCCCTCATCAAAACACATCTATTCTATGTGGTCTCTGATCACAGAATCATAGAATTGTAGAGTTGGAAGGGACCCCGAAGGTTATCTAGTCCAAACTCCAGCAATACAGGAATCCCATCTAAAGTATCCTGTTTAAAAAACCTCCAAGGAAGGAGAGTCTACTACCTACTGAAGAAGCCTGCTCCACTGTCGAACAGCTATTACTGTCATAATGTTCTTCCTAATGTTTAGTCGGAATCTCGTTTCTTGTAACTTGAATCCTGATTCTGTCTTGTGAAGCATTAGCTTCCCTTCCCAGCTTGGTGTCACCCGCGAATTTAATGAGCATCCCCTCAATTCCTTCATCCAAGTTGTTATAAAGACACTAAACAACAATGGGGCCAGGACAGAACCCCGTGGCACCCAACTTGCCACATTTTTCCAGGATGATGAGGAAATCTTAGTGAGTACTCTTTGGGTTTGGTCAGTCAACCACCTACAAATCCACCTAACAGTTGTTGTTGTTGTTTAGTCGTTTAGTCGTGTCCGACTCTTCGTGACCCCATGGACCAGAGCACGCCAGGCACTCCTGTCTTGCACTGCCTCCCGCAGTTTGGTCAAACTCATGTTCGTAGCTTCGAGAACACTGTCCAACCATCTTGTCCTCTGTCGTCCCTAACAGTTACCTATTGCTTTATAAGTCGATACAAACTGCCTTGAATGCACTGTTTAATTAATACTCACTTTAGATCCCATCAGCATAAACATGGGTAGGAATTTTGGGGACAGCCAGCCCCAACTGACTTTTGACTTCCTTATATTGAATCTGCCATTTTGCTGTTCAGGCACCAAACGTAAAGAGATTACTTTGGAACAAGTGTGTAATTCAAATAAGTGATTTTAATTCTGTTCGGTCCCTTTTGCATTATCACCTAATATGTACTCAATACACACAAGAAAAACTTACTATACAAAGCTGCACCTTCAATGTTTCAACAAAACTTGACAATTACATGCTGATTAGAATGAGGCATCTGATGCAATTAACCAGAGGATATATGTCTTTGAATAGCAAATTAATAAATTCATGTGTGGCAAACTCTGGTACTGGTTTGCTGGGAAAAGCAGATTAGGAGGACCTCTAAATCTCCTTGAAAAATGCATGATATTTGAATTGAGTTTTACATTAACTGAAGCTGAAGTTATGCATGTTTCACCCAGCAGTCAAAATGCTAATTTACACACAAATTTATTTTTTGTTATTATTTGCTACAGCATTAAGAAAAAACATATTTCATTTTAAATATCATCTACCTGCTAATGGTTAATGACAGTAATAAATCATTACTGAAGAGCAAAGCAGTATCGTATCCTGCAGATCCTTTTACTCACGTCATGCATTACAAACAACTGTCTTCCATTTTCTAGCAAATACCGCCCCGCCCCCCGTCTTAGTTTCCTGCTAAAAATAAATGCAAATACATGCAGGATTTACCTTGTGTTAGAAACAAGCCATACATCCCCCCCCCCCATATATCAATATTTTATTGAAAAACACTCAGCTACTCAATCATATCAGTTTAAATTGACTAATTAGTGCAATCTGCTTTAAGTTTGCCAAGGAAAATGCAAAAAATTGAGTGAAAAAAGAATGCTGTTTCGGACCAAAATTGGGGAGTTAGAATCCAACAACATATGGAGGACCACAGATTCTACACTTGATTTAGATAATGTGATACAGGGGTCACCAGTGTGGTGGCTACAGGTGAGAATGTGCTCACCAATATGTTTCGTGCAACCCACAGAAGGACTTGTTCAATTTTCCCTCAAAAATCCACAGTTCAATCCTGCTCAGTTCCTATTTGTGCTGGTTCGGCTTATCCTACATTGAACATGCCCTTTTAAACATGCCCACATTTCTTTCAATATCAGGATTGAATCTTCCCGGTCTGAAGAGGTGTGCAAAGACCATCTCTCTACAAGTGTGTTGCAGGTGCCTTTTCCGCCCTTGCATTGGTGGGGTGTGTTGTGTGCTGTAGGGTGGCATGCAGCCCCTACCATTTTGTGTGCCTTTTCTCTTTTAGACGTGGCAGCTGTTTTGTGTGATGTCATACATCCCAGAACAGGCATTTTGTGAGTGGTGCCCAAATGAACCCACTGGCCCCAAAAGGTTGCCAACTCCTGATGTGTTGCAGCCAACACCATGCAAGCTATTTGCTTTTGCAGGAGAGAAAGGAATGCTTCTTGCAAGAAGGCACCTACAAGGTCCTGGTTCTGTGAGCATCTACATTACGCTGTCTAAAATCTTCAACATAATTTTTCAAACGGAGTTGTTAAAACAAACAAAGTTACTTTAATCTAGTAATCTAATCAATTCATTAATCCACTAAACATTGCCATCCTAAAGTACTGTAACTTATTTTTAGTCCCTTTCTCTAATATCAGTGGTCTTTAAATATGGAAGAGCCCTCCCTTACATCACATTGCGACCCATCTGCTACCCTCATTCCTAATTCCCCTTTGCAGAAGGAAACACAGTGCTTTGCCTCTTCATATATTTCCGGCTGCTGGAACTAGTATATGCCATCTGCTCCTAGAACTGATTTGGTGTTGCTCATGCTCTGTGGAGCTTGGATATTAGTAAGAACCCAGTGTACATGTGACTAGCTTTTTACTAGCAGCAAAAGTATGCACATAGCTTGGATTGCTAAATTCTTCAGGGCAGAAACTACAGAAAGGAAAGGAATTGAAATGGCATATTTCTAGTTCCCAAGAAGGTTCTGTTACTAGAGAAATTGCACTTCAGTACAGTTATCCATAGCCTGGTCAACATCCATGTTAGATCCAGCACAAACAAGAGGGGTTGTCCCAACGCCTTGCTGGAAGAGCAGCAACGCCCTATACTGGAACACCCGCCTCTTGCCAAAACTCCAGCAGAAGCAGTGGGGTGCCACCTATGTGCATATACTACCTGAGGCAGCTGCTTCACCCATACAGTACCTCATGGTTGGGCTAGCTCTGGGGGAGAGAATATAGCTGTAAGGTGGCTATATGAAGGCATATGAATATGAAACAGTTATTGATAGTATTCCAATATTACACTGGCTTCCAGTTTTTCTTGATGCAATTCAGTGTTCCAGTTTCACACTATGAAGTCCTACAAAACTTGGGATCACGAGAGGTCCAGAAGGTGGCAGTATAAGAAAAGGCCTTTTCTATGGTGACTCCCCATTTGTGGAATGCTCTCCCCAGGGAGTCTCGCCTGGTGCCTTTGTTACATACCTTTCAGTGCCAGGCAAAAACACTCCTTTTCTCCCAGGCCTTTGGCTAGTTAAATAATCTATGGCCATTTAAACAGTGTTTATTTCTTTTGTTTATTACTATGTTACGTATTTTTGTGTTTTTATATTGTAAACTGCCCTATTCATCATCATCATGCTGTCCGCCTTTTCTTGTCAGTACCTACATGCATTTTAGGAGACTAGCTTTAATATTCCTTCTCCGGTTACGCTCAGTTGAGCAGCAACAGGACCCTTTGGGTTGAAACACTTACCCCATTTAAGAAATATTCTCTCAACAAATTCATGTGGCAAATAAGTAGCTGCTGTTTCAGTGCCAAGTAAAATAAAGTTTACTTTGGTGTTTGATCAGATGTCACGAAGGTGAAGTTTATGGCATTGCTCTTTTGCATATAAAAGGTGAAGGTAAAGGGACCCCTGACCATTAGGTCCAGTCGTGACCGACTCTGGGGTTGCGCGCTCATCTCGCATTATTGGCCGAGGGAGCCGGCGTATAGCTTCCAGGTCATGTGGCCAGCATGACAAAGCCACTTCTGGCAAACCAGAGCAGCACATGGAAACACCGTTTACCTTCCCGCTGTAGCGGTTCCTATTTATCTACTTGCATTTTGACGTGCTTTCGAACTGCTAGGTTGGCAGGAGCTGGATGTTATTTATTGGATTCAAATTAGTTTGGAGCTTTTCATTGGTTTTAGTTAAATTGTTAGCCACCTTGGAGGCTTCGCCCTGCCTGCAAAGAAGGTGCGGTATATATTTAAAATAACTAATAAAATGCAGAGCTGTTTTCATATTTAATTTACAGTGAACTACTTAGGCCATAATTTTTGTATCAGAGATAAATTACAATACACAGAACAGTGTGATTTTAGGGGGTTCTTAGTAGCCACTTGCTCAGTGGAGCAGCAAGACATTCTACAGGCTACAGTCCTTCTCAGTCACCTTACCCTATTGACACATTCTCTTCAGCAACTGTTAAACAAGTGATTATTATAATATGAAATATTTCTCCCTGCAACCAGGCTGGGAAAGCATAACTTTGATTGACGCATCCAAAAAGCAAATCAGGTTGGCTATGTTAAACAATAGTAGCAGGGATGGGGGTGGGGTGGGAAATCTCTGACATTTAAAATACTATCCTTAACTCACATGGTTTTTTATTTACCATGATTCTTATCTAATAGGGAAGGAACTGCAGTTGCTGCAACAGCACTGCAGCAGCTTATTTTCTGCTGTACACCAGAGCTTGGTGGGGCCATGACCCTCCCTACTAAAACTCAACAGTGGAAATGATCATTAGCATAGCACACAGCCATGGGTGGGGTAAAAGGGAAGGTGGGAGAAAAATAAGGTGGCCATTTAAGTAGCAACATACAAACTGCACAAGTTCTTAGCTGGGAAAATCAATGCGGGTGCAATTTGCTTGTGCATATAAAGCCATATGATATATGGTTGTTGTGTGTGAACATGTCTGTTTCAGCAGATGTTAAATCATTCTACTGTTTCTAAGAAATTTCTATGGCCACTGCTTTTTAAGTTGTTGTTTTATAGCTGCAATGTTGACTATTCCCGTTCTGCTTTTGTTTTAATTGTATTCCTGTTACATTTCTCTGTAAACTGCTTTGAATAAGCATTGGAAAAGTGGGCCAATAATAATATCTGTATTATGATATCCTATGGTTTTAAGCAACACATTATTTGGATTGATTGGTTATTTCCAAGTATTGATATTCTCTGTTAGTTAACACCCTGCTTGTACGAGCTATGGAATGAACTATTCCATTTCTTGTATATCATGACAGTTGCGTGTTTAGATCATAGCTGCCAAGTTTTCACTTTTCTCGCGAGGAAGCCTATTCAGCATAAGGGAAAATCCCTGTAAAAAAGGGATAACTTGGCAGCTATGGTTTAGATCTTTAAACCTCCCCCTATAAATAAATTCATACAAGACTCAAATTTTGGTTTGGTTTTTGGCAGAATTTAGGCCAGAACTTATTGATTACATCAGGTGAGTGGTTGCATAGGCTCTGGTTCGACTAGCTCCCTGCACCCTTGCAGGTAACGCTAACCCAGGGCACCAACATAGGTCAGCCTAGGGTGAACATCTGGAATGAGAGTCAGAGTTGGCGGTGTGCTAGGGGCAGAGCTGAAGTTAGACAAACTTCTATACAGTGGTACCTCTGGTTACAAACTTACTTAGTTCTGGAGGTCTGTTCTTAACCTGAAACGGTTCTTAACCTGAGGTACCACTTTAGCTAATGGGGCCTCCCGCTGCCGCCGCCGCGCCGCCGCATGATTTTCGTTCTCATCCTGAGGTAAAGTTCTTAACCCAAGATACTACTTCCGGGTTAACGGAGTCTGTAACCCGAGGTGTTTGCAACCCAAGGTACCACTCGGGGCCGTCTTAAGCCCCACCCGCCCCATTTCCCGGTGTGGCAGGCAGTCGTGGTGCGCAGCACAGCTGCCGCCTGGAGGGCCGGTGCCCTGCGCCATCCAGCCTGGCCACCCCCTGTTGCGACGCCCCTACGCATGGCGGAGGCGGCCCCAGGCCCGCGCGCCTCCGGAGAGCGGCCTGAACAGCTGAGAGGCGCGCCAAGGGCGGCCTTCGCAGCGGGCACAGCGGCGCCCCTGGTGGCCTGGCGCCCTGGTGCCCCACGCCACCGGACCCGAGCCTAGAGACGGCTCTGGTACCACTGTATTTCCTCAGGGCTTATCTCTGTCCCTAATGGCAATGCAACATTACACCTGCAAAACAGTACAAATGGCGGCACTCTTGTTCAAACCAATGAAGAGCACCAGACAGCTCCCTCAGCCCTTTTTTCTGCCACACCTACAGCGGCAAAAGTGAATGCGCTAACCCTCCCATTATGGCATTCAAATAAATGGTTTATGATTACTGGCAAATGTCAATATTTACAAAGTTTCTGGCTTTGTTGTTATGTAGGTTACGTACATGTGTCTTATATTATAAAATAACTCCAGGTTATGTCCTACTATATCAATCTTTGAACAATCTATTGTTGAATCGGAAGTTGAAAGAAAGCAATGAGGAAACTCCCAGGTACTTAGGAACAGACTTGTCAATATGTCATCAGGCGACTGAGTATACAAATATGGGAAGTGATTGGAATTTGTAGTGAGATTTTCCGTTCCCTATGCAAGAGCAAAACTGTATACCCAAAAATATTCATGGGCTTCCTGGGTGATTGGTTTACAATAGGCAAGTCAGACTGCCTCACAAACTATTTAAACATGGTACAGATATGGCCCTACTTTTCATCAGAATGAAACAGCTGGTTTGAGCTCTCATGAATGAATAGCAAGCTACTAAATTATTTAATTTATTATTGTATTTTAGTTCCAAGAAGGGGAAAAGGTACTTGTAGGATTTTCTACCTCAGGTGCCAAAACAACTTGACTGGCCTTGGCTACTATGTTCATTGACATGGGTGGTTGGGTGGAGAATCATCATCTGCTGTTCTGCCAAAGCCAGCGAAATATCTTTGACTGGCCCTGGTATGGGCCAGCAGTCTGCTGAATGGCACTTTAAATTAGGACTCTGGATTTTCCAGTAGAGCTCCCAGAAGCTATTGGCTAGACACCCAACAATGATAGAGTTATGAGCTGCCATGCAATTATGCATTATGTTAAGATGTTTGCCAGTATCTACACTGTGTTGTTTTGGCTAGCTTTTGGTGAATGGGTTGCAGTAAAATACACTTTACGTTTTCATTCTATTTTAATATTTTACTTACTTGTTACGTTTAATTGTTAGGTTTCTATTTCTCTCACTGTGCAGGTCACATGTCTGTGTTATACATTCCAGCAAAGAATGTTGGAATCATGGGAGCAGATGTTTGCTGTATTCTGTTTCCGTTTGCTTTTTTCGCCCTTCAGACTTCTCTCAGCGATAGGAGACATGTTTTCTTTCGTTCTGTCTTACACTTAATAAAGTAGCTTTTAGTATACAACCTCAGCCTGGCTCCGTCTGCGTTTTATCTCTGCTGGACTCTGAATATGTACTCAGTGTCTCCAAGACATGTCCTGCCTTTTCCACAAACGGAACTCAGAGCAAAATACAGAGGGTTCCTTGACAGCCTCCAACCAATCATGGTCCCTGCTTAGCTTCAGCAAGGTTCCTACATCGTGTATCTTTAAATCATACCCTTTGATTATACAACAAGTCATTGTACTAAGCCCTTAGAACAGTGCAGGATGTATTCCATATAAATAAGCAAACCACTAAAACGAACCTGGGTAGGCATGATTGTGTAATATGTCCTAAGAGGCTGGGTATGCAAATAGCGAGCACAAGAAAACCCAGCTTCGCTTGGCTTAGGAAGGAGAAAGTACTATAAGGAGGAATTTTCATTTGACAGATAATAAGATAATTCCCTACCCCTATGCCAAAGCCTGACTAAACCTTTGTGCTGTGCCCAGCGAGAGAACACATTTGGAATGCAATATTCATGTACCTTGAAAGGCCTGCAGGAGATTGATTGCATCTTATTTCCAATCTGCACTGAGATGCTAGGGTTGGATTACCCTTTCAGCTCAACAGCTTTATACAGGTGAGCATGACTTAGCTGGGATCAGGATGTGTAATGCAATCAATAAGGAGGAGAGTAGTACCCCCAGAAGACCTGGGGTAAAGTAAAAAGCCCTTGTTAGGGAGGTGGGAAACTGGAGGGGTTTGCAGAGCTTTCCTCCAGGTTTCATTCAGATATTAAAGAGATGCACAGTTCATTGACATCCAAGGAGTAGATAAACATTCATTTTCCCCTGACTTGTAAAAGGCTATGTTTTGTACCTGTTAGGGGAAGAACTTCCTGCACTTTTCCAAAACCAATCTATCTTGCAGAACTAACAGTAAGAATTTCCAGACAGTGAACCTTGATGCTCTAAAAGTGCTATTTACCAGGTGTTATCATCAATCTGAGGATCTGCAATGAATCTGGATAATCTTAAACTACAGATCATTCATGGTACAATTAAAGTTAGAATACTGGTTATGCGCTTGTATTTTAGAAAGTGGGAAAAGCTTTGAGAAGCTCCAGGTACAAAACCACATATATGATTCCGGGGTGTACAGTGCAACACTTTATTATAATTCACGACAAACTCAAAAGTACAATGTTTACAAGTGCACTAGAAAGCAGGGTGTGTGTTTTTTTAAGGTAACTTCTTTTATTTTAAAAAAGGTAAACAGCCTTGCATCCCCCTCGGTATCTGTCCCAATAATTCTCATCCCAGTTACTCAGACTGCTTTTCAAATCTGGGAGTTTCAGGCACAATGTGGAGATTCTATGGGGACAGAATATCTCTGAAAAGTTAGTGTTGGTGGGTAAATGCTACATGCACACTTCACTGGCCCAGGGCCAATAATTACTTTGGTCTGTTGCTAGGGAGCACAGCTAATTGTTCTTTTCTTTACAATCAGATTATAAGATTGAATATACTCTGTTTCCCTTGACTTTTGAAGACTTTTAGAGCACATTTTAAAAAGTATTTTAAAATTATTTCATCCACTTGCAATTTTTACTTTGAAGCAATTTATTTGATTTTGAAGCAATTTATTTTACTTTTTTCTTCTTGTATATTGTTATGAGTTTTGGAGGCCAGAGTCTGTGGGTGCAAAACACCCATAAATCCTAGAATTAGCAAAAGTTAGAATTAACTAAGGTTTCATTAAACTGAACCCAACACGAAATCCCCTGGATTTCATTTATGTTAATGAGACAGGCCAGCTTGGCAGAGGTAGTTGGATATGGGTGATTGGGAGAACAAAGGCTAATGGTGGCCAGTCATTAACCCACCAAGGAAGTCATCAATAGGGCAAAGAGGTAGCAGACAAGGAGTAGGGAGCCCCTCCTCCAGCTGTGTTGCTGGACAGAGAGCCAAGGGGTTTAAGATTTCAGGGTGGATGATGTAAGGGCAGGCAAACACGGAAAAGTGTGGTTTGGCAAGCAAGAGGAAGGAGGGTCAGAGCATCATGTGAGCAGGCTGGGACAGGTTGTAACAGAGACACAGAGAGCTTTGTTGATTTCTCTGTTTGCAGATCTCCTAGCCTGCTGCACCTATGAGAAAAGCAAAGGATCCTCTTGGGGTGTAATGCTGTGCCCTCCTTGTAGGCTCAAGTTTTATATATGTAGTAGTTGACCCTCCCACACGTTGCTGTGGGTTATCCCTATGGCTGCCCCCACCCTGTGACTATCCATGGCGCATTGCTGTGCCTGACTCAGGGTCATAGCTGTCAAGTTCTCCCTTTTTTTAAGGGAAATTCCCTTATGCTGAATAGGCTTCCTCATGAGAAAAGGGAAAACGTGACAGCTATGCTCAGGGTCAATGTTTCCCAGGAAAGGGGGAGGATGTGTCCGTTTCCCCCTGGACTATGTGTCCCCCCCCCCCTTGGTTGTGTCTCATCCCTGTGTTTACTCCCATCCTGTAGCGACCCATGAGGTATCCCGTCCCCCCCTCCCTGTGGCTCCCCCTACCCTACGTCAGCCCATGACCCATTTGGGCCCCTCCTCCCCCCCCCACGCCATAGCTGCCAAGTTTTCCCTTTTCTCGCGAGGAAGCTTATTCAGCATAAGGGAATTTCCCTTTTAAAAAAGGGATAACTTGGCAGCTATGCCCCACGCCCCATCCAGGGCTCCATTCGGGATAGTATTTAAAGGGCTGTACAGCTGAGGCCTAGTCTGTAAAGTGGAGTCGAGGCCTAGTCTGTAGGCTGTAAATTAGAGCTGAGGCCTAGTCTGTAGGCTGTAAAGTAGTGCCGAGGCCTAGTTTGTAAAGCAGAGCAGAGCCCTAGTTTGTAGGCTTTAAAGTAGTCTGTCGGCCTTGGCTTGGGCTAGTATTTAAATGTGACCTGAGGCCTCCGCCCTGTCTCTCCATTCCTTTGCCCCAGCCTGACTCTGTGGGTTGTCTGGTAATGGCCGCCTTGGTGGTTTCAGTTGCTTGGTTGATGACATCATTATTTGGTGCCGCCCTTCAGAGCTTTTGCTGGTGACAGTGTGCATTCTGCCTTTCTAGTGGATGCTGCTGGAGTCTTCAGAACTTCTGCTGGTGATGTATAATTTGTGACCCACTTTTTGTGTTTAATCATTATTTTAGGTATGAAAGGTGTGCTTTTTTGGAATTTTTTAAATGCCAGATCCCTCCCTGATGGGCAAGGTATGCTTTGTCCTAATTTGATGCAATTCGGTTCAGTGGTTACGGTGAAAGGCTGTGTCATCCGCGCACGCAGTGGGAACATTTATATATATAGATAGATAAATAAGCCACATATCATAAAGATACCTCTGTCTCTGCTGTGCCTCATCATCCCCAAAGGGAACACAGTACGTGCATCTGGAAGATCACTTGTAGAGACTGGGATGGAGGCAGTGTGACAATATGGACAGAGCTAAAGGTTAAACATCCTGCCAACCTAGCAGTTCAAAAGCACGTCAAAGTGCAAGTAGATAAATAGGTACTGCTCTGGCGGGAAGGTAAACGGCGTTTCCGTGCGCTGCTCTGGACAAACGCCAGCTCCCTCGGCCTATAGAGCGAGATGAGCGCTGCAACCCCCGAGTCGTACGCGACTGGACCTAAAGGCCAGGGGTCCCTTTACCTTTTTACAGCTTAAACAAGATGGTTTGAGCATATTAAACCAATCCTTGTCCAACTGCACTGGCTACCAATTAAGTTTCCAGGCCCAATTCAAAGTGCTGTTTTTGACCTATAAAGCCTTAAATGACTCAGGACCTCAATAACTCAAGGACTGCCTTTTTCCATATGAACCTACCCAGACCCTGAGATCATCTTCTGAGGCCCTCCTTCATGCGCCTCCTCCTCAAGTGGTCCGGAGGGTGGCAACACGAGAACGGGCCTTCTCTGCAGTGGCTCCCCATCTGTGGAATGCTTAGCTGGGAAGTTTAGCTGGGCCTACATTATACACCTTTATATGCCAGGCAAAAACGTTCCTTTTTAAACCAGGCCTTTGGTTGACCTGATTTATCTCCTATGCCCTTTTAAAATGTTTTTTTGGGGGGGGGGCTATTGGGTTGTTGTTTTTATTTTTTATTATGTATTTTAAGGTTTTATATCTTGATTTTATTTTGTGAACTGCCCTGAGATCCCTGGATATAGAGCAGTATATAAATTCAATAAATGATGATGATGATGATGATGATGATGATTGTGTAGCTAGGTGACATTGCCATTTGTTGTTGTAAGTTGGAATGGCAGTTCATATATATTTTAAACATAATCTTGCCTATTCTTTATACCTCCCTGACATGTTCTGGGCACTAAGACCAAAAATGAAAGATACAAAATAGAACAAAGCAGAAACTTATGTACATTACACACTCCAGGTCCAATTATATTTTATCTACGGTAATTCCTATGTGTGCTGGTTATGTTGATATGTAGATTCTATTTCCAAGATAAATGCTTTATAATTCTGCCTTAGTCTTGAAGCAAGCATTAACATTTTGGGTACCCCTATTACTACATGCGATTTTAAGCCAGAAATAGATATCTATTGCACATGACATTATATATCCAGTTACCACCCCATATCAAAAGGCAAAAAATAATCTTTCTCTATATATAGGTAATGTCCATTGCATCTGCTTAATAAATAAATGACTTATGAATTCTGACATGCTAGAAACATTCTGATCTGCAGCAAAACACATCTGCTCAACCAAGTGGCTTCTAAGATTTCAATACAGTACACATAGTGTCAATCACCATTCTCTTTCTTCTCACGAGCCATCGACTTTGGTAATCTTTTGTAATATGGTGCCCTGTGGTAGATCAAAATCTAGTGCCCCAAAATGGATCTTGTCAATTATGGCTCTTCTGTACCCTTGGCTTTGTACCCTGTGCTGGGAAAATGCCTGCACCACCCTAAATCTCATGCTGTACAATCTCATGAATTCCAGAGCATTCTGAGACACTTTACTTTTACTGAGCAAATCCTAACCTCGCAGAAATAATAGAAACAATTATGCTAGCATAGCGACGGTCTTGCCCTACGGAGAAGCTTGCACCAGTCAAGAAACTAGACAAGCAAAGTTATTGTTTCCCTAGAACAAGAGCAGAACAGGAAGCTTCACCCAGATACAACTAGGTCTAGTGCCACCTAGTGACTAAAATGTGGAATGACATTTATCCACACACTAGACTACCAGCATAGGTTCTAGGTACACGTGGTGGTCCCCAGGCAGCTTCATCACAGCGTGGACTAAGATTGACTAGTGTGTCTATTCCATTTGCACATCCTTGAGTTCAAGTTCCAGTCATCCCAAGTGTACACAGTACCAAAACACATGAAAGAAAAACACTATTAAAAAATCACAACCCAGAGAATAGTGGCAAATGACCAAAGAAAGCAACTTTCCATTAAATTGTGTAGGAAGTGACTCCACTAAACAGTTTTCAAATAGGTAAAGGTAAAGGGACCCCTGACCTTTAGGTCCACTCGTGACCGACTCTGGGGTTGCGCGCTCAACTCGCATGATTGACCGAGGGAGCCGGCGTACAGCTTCCAGGTCATGTGGCCAGCATGCCAAAGCCGCTTCTGGCGAACCAGAGCAGCACACGGAAACGCCGTTTACCTTGCCGCTGTAGCGGTTCCTATTTATCTACTTGCATTTTTGACGTGCTTTCGAACTGCTAGGTTGGCAGGAGCTGGGACCGAGCAATGGGAGCTCACCCCATCACAGGGATTCGAACCGCCGACCTTCTGATCAGCAAGCCCTAGGCTCTGTGGTTTAACCCACAGCGCCACCTGGGTCCCAAATATTCCATTCATTAAAAAAGAAAAAGAACCAAAATGTCAGTCTAAGATTTAAACAGATACATCCTCAGAAATTAAAGTGTCCCATGCTATGACTCCAGAAATAAAAGCCTTTAAATAAAACCTGAGCCTTTAGGAACACAAGCCACTTGCTCTGCTTTGAGATTTTGTGTGATCTGCAAAATGCTATTCCAGTAGGTTTACATTACCCTAGTGTTCTAAATCAATATGCATTGTAAGCAGCTGAGCTACATAATTATGCAAAAGAAGGTCAACTAAATTTACATACTTAATTACATAACTGGAATCCGTTTTAATGCTGCGCCTGCTACCAGTAACAGCAAGAACAATCTTCTGCTTTTTTGCTGTGACAGAGGAGCAAGATTTCTCACACCATCCTAGATACTGTTCTTCTTTAAAGACAGTGCTGTATGACCACCCAGGAGGTTTTGCTATATTGAATACCCAGGAATCCCTTACCAAAAATCAAACTTAAAAGAGAAGTTGCAAATTCTAGATCTTTTTAGATACTTGGCATTTCTACAATATTAGAACTAAAGTGAAAGATAAGCAGATAATCCAAATGTGCAGTGCTAATTTCATATTTAAGCCCTCTAATAGAGAAGAGATGGCAATATCTCCAACCTGTCAACGATATTTTATTTTGTAACAGGTTTTGCTCCACCAAGCTGCTCAAAAAGCAAGCTTGTGATTCTGTGTACACACTTCCAAACGCCCACCCATCATTCACACTTTGTTTCACAAATGTCCTTTTGCATAAGTTTTAAAAGTACAGATATCCTCCGAAAGTAACTTATACATGGCACATTTATAAATCTCCCACGTTACGATAGCAGCAAGTGAAAAACATGCTCTCCTTTAGCATGTCATTCCAAGTGTTTAAAAATCTCTCATCTGTTTTCCTACATGGAGGACACTAGACAAGGTGTGAGAGGTATAAGCTCACTATAATGTTGCTGAGAGCCCAACTTCTGGAGTCAGCAGCGTAGCGCCTATTTGCACAAGGGTGACAACGGAGACCCTGAGGCCCCGGTCATTGCTGCCTTCGTCATGATGTGGCAAGTGGCGCTACTGCCCTCCTCCCCTTGAAATAAGAGCTGAAGGAGCACTATGTACTTTCCAAGGCTCAGAGTGGCACCTGAGCAACTGAAAAGAAAGTAGAGCAACCAAGAAGATGACATGGAAAGCCGGGGGGTGGGGAGAGAGAGAAGGGAAGGGGAGTGATCTGGAAGGCTGAAGTGACACAGGAATCAAGAGAGAGAGAGAAAAGAGTGTGTGCACATACAAACACACCCATAAAAAAACACACAATCCTGTTAAATTTGCATTCCCCACCACCACCACCTTCAAATCACAGATCTGTCTCAATTGGCTGAACCACAATCATGGATCCTGTGCTTTCCAGTGCTGCTATGGTGCAAAAACTATGCATCCTCATAATGTTTTACAAAATATCCCCTCAAAACTATTACCAAATCATAGGTCTTCTCTGTGACCACAGATGTGTTCTGTGACTTGTTGTTTTGTTGTCATCTTATATAAAAACAATGAATAGCCGAGAGGATCTGTGCCACAGATTAATGTTTTTGTGCTACTAGCAAGCACCAGATCTGGTGGTGGTGGTGGTGGTTGTTGTTGTTATGCAAAGTTGAATTTGTAAAATCATGAAAATTCAAAAGGATCTGTTTTAATTCTACTGGATCCACCTTTTACCAAGACCCAACGGAAAAGCAAAGTGTGTGAATGGAAATATGTCTGTGCACAACCTATTGTTTGACTGGATGGGAGTGACGAAGGAAGAGGGTGAAAAACAGCCAGAAAGGTGATGCCCATGGGACTCTTCAGAATTCCAAATGGGCCCAGAGGCTCAAAATGGCTGCCTTAGCAACCCTTCTTCTATTAAATAGTACATTGTTTCTTTCATATCTCACTTAACTGCTTGTTGTTGTTTAGTCGTTTAGTCGTGTCCGACTCTTCGTGACCCCATGGACCATAGCACGCCAGGCACTCCTGTCTTGCACTGCCTCCCGCAGTTTGGTCAAACTCATGTTTGTAGCTTCGAGAACACTGTCCAACCATCTTGTCCTCTGTCGTCCCCTTCTCCTAGTGCCCTCAATCTTTCCCAACATCAGGGTCTTTTCCAAGGATTCTTCTCTTCTCATGAGGTGGCCAAAGTATTGGAGCCTCAGCTTCACGATCTGTCCTTCCAGGGAGCACTCAGGGCTGATTTCCTTAAGAATGGATAGGTTTGATCTTCTTGCAGTCCATGGGACTCTCAAGAGTCTCCTCCAGCACCATAATTCAAAAGCATCAATTCTTCGGTGCTCAGCCTTCTTTATGGTCCAGCTCTCACTTCCATACATCGCTACTGGGAAAACCATAGCTTTAACTATACGGACCTTTGTCGGCAAGGTGATGTCTCTGCTTTTTAAGATGCTGTCTAGGTTTGTCATTGCTTTTCTCCCAAGAAGCAGGCGTCTTTTAATTACGTGACTGCTGTCACCATCTGCAGTGATCAAGGAGGCCAAGAAAGTAAAATCTCTCACTGCCTCCATTTCTTCCCCTTCTATCTGCCAGGAGGTGATGGGACCAGTGGCCATGATCTTGGTTTTTTTGATGTTGAGCTTCAGACCATATTTTGCGCTCTCCTCTTTCACCCTCATTAAAAGGTTCTTTAATTCCTCCTCACTTTCTGCCATCAAGGTTGTGTCATCTGCATATCTGAGGTTGTTGATATTTCTTCCGGCAATCTTAATTCCGGCTTGGGATTCATCTAGTCCAGCCTTTCGCATGATGAATTCTGCATATAAGTTAAATAAACAGGGAGACAATATACAACCTTGTCGTACTCCTTTCCCAATTTTGAACCAATCAGTTTTTCCATATCCAGTTCTAACTGTAGCTTCTTGTCCCACATAGAGATTTCTCAGGAGACAGATGAGGTGATCAGGCACTCCCATTTCTTTAAGAACTTGCCAAAGTTTGCTGTGGTCGACACAGTCAAAGGCTTTTGCATAGTCAATGAAGCAGAAGTAGACGTTTTTCTGGAACTCTCTAGATTTCTCCATAATCCAGCGCATGTTTGCTATTTGGTCTCTGGTTCCTCTGCCCTTTCGAAATCCAGCTTGCACTTCTGGGAGTTCTCGGTCCACATACTGCCTAAGCCTGCCTTGTAGAATTTTAAGCATAACCTTGCTAGCGTGTGAAATGAGCGCAATTGTGCAGTAGTTGGAGCATTCTTTGGCACTGCCCTTCTTTGGAATTGGGATGTAGACTGATCTTCTCCAATCCTCTGGCCATTGCTGAGTTTTCCAAACTTGCTGGCATATTGGGTGTAGCACCTTAACAGCATCATCTTTTAAAATTTTAAATAGTTCAGCTGGAATATCATCACTTCCACTGGCCTTGTTATTAGCAGTGCTTTCTAAGGCCCATTTGACTTCACTCTCCAAGATGTCTGGCTCAAGGTCAGCAACCACACTACCTGGGGTGTACGAGACCTCCATATCTTTCTGGTATAATTCCTCTGTGTATTCTTGCCACCTCTTCTTGATGTCTTCTGCTTCTGTTAGGTCCTTACCACTTTTGTCCTTGATTATGGTAATCTTTGTACGAAATGTTCCTTTCATATCTCCAATTTTCTTGAACAGATCTCTGGTTTCCCCCATTCTATTGTTTTCCTCTATTTCTTTGCATTGCTCATTTAAGAAGACCCTCTTGTCTCTCCTTGCTGTTTTTTGGAAATCTGCATTCAGTTTCCTGTATCTTTCCCTATCTCCCTTGCATTTTGCTTGCCTCCTCTCCTCCGCTATTTGTAAGGCCTCGTTGGACAGCCATTTTGCTTTCTTGCATTTCCTTTTCCTTGGGATGGTTTTCGTTGCTGCCTCCTGTATAATGTTACGAGCCTCCATCCATAGTTCTTCAGGCACTCTGTCCACCAAATCTAAATCCTTAAACCTGTTCCTCACTTCCACTGTGTATTCATAAGGGATTTGATTCAGATTGTATCTTACTGGCCCAGTGGTTTTTCCTACTTTCTTCAGTTTAAGCTGGAATTTTGCTATAAGAAGCTGATGATCTGAGTTACAGTCAGCTCCAGGTCTTGTTTTTGCTGACTGTATAGAGCTTCTCCATCTTTGGCTGCAGAGAATATAATCAATCTGATTTCGATGCTGCCCATTTGGTGATATCCATGTGTAGAGTCGTCTCTTGTGTTGTTGGAAGAGAGTGTTTGTGATGACCAGCTTGTTCTCTTGACAGAACTCTATTAGCCTTTGCCCTGCTTCATTTTGAACTCCAAGGCCAAACTTGCCAGTTGTTCCTTTTAGCTCTTGATTCCCTACTTTAGCATTCCAATCCCCTGTAATGAGAAGAACATCCTTCTTTGGTGTCATTTCTAGAAGGTGTTGTAGGTCTTCATAGAATTGGTCAATTTCACTTTCTTCAGCACCGGTAGTTGGTGCATAAACTTGGATTACTGTGATGTTAAAAGGTCTGCCTTGGATTCATATCGAGATCATTCTGTCATTTTTGAGATTGCATCCCATTACAGCTTTTGCCACTCTTTTGTTGACTATGAGGGCCACTCCATTTCTTCTACAAGATTCTTGCCCACAGTAGTAGATATGATAGTCACCCGAACTGAATTCACCCATTCCCTTCCATTTTAGTTCACTGATGCCCAGGATGTCGATATTTATTCTTGTCATCTCATTTTTGACCACATCCAGCTTACCATTATCCATGGTTCTTACATTCCAGGTTCCTATGCAATATTTTTCTTTACAGCATCGGACTTTCCTTTCGCTTCCAGGCATATCCACAACTGAGCGTCCTTTCGGCTTTGGCCCAGCCGCTTCATCAGCTCTGAATCTACTTGTACTTGTCCTCCGCTCTTCCTCAGTAGCATGTTGGACGCCTTCCGACCTGAGGGGCTCATCTTCCAGCGTCATAACTTTTATATGCCTGTTGTCTTTGTCCATGGAGTTTTCTTGGCAGGGATACTGGAGTGGCTTGCCAGTTCCTTCTCCAGGTGGATCACGTTTAGTCAAAACTCTCCACTATGACCTGTCCATCTTGGGTGGCCCTGCATGGCATAGCTCATAGCTTCTCTGAGTTATTCAAGCCCCTTCGCCACGACAAGGCATTGATCCATGAAGGGGCACTTAACTGCTACGTTGCTGTAAAGCAGGCATCCCCAAACTTCGGCCCTCCAGATGTTTTAGACTACAATTCCTGTTAGGTAGGGGTCATGGGAGTTATAGGCCAAAACATCTGGAGGGCCGCAGTTTGGGGGTGCCTGCTGCAAAGGTTCTAAGGAATTAGTGCATTAATTCACTTAAGCGCCTCTTTATTCCCCATATTAAAAAAACATTCATATCTGAAGAGGTAAAATATAATTTGAAAGTATGGAGAGAATGAGAATATAAGTGCAATATTTCTCTATTGAACAGAGAGCCTTTGAAAGCATAGTGAGAAAGCCTTGCAAGTATATTCTTATCAATAATATTTGCTGTCAGTTAGTTATTTTATGAAAGAAATATTATCTTTATTATCCGCTGTTTATGAATGCATTTTCTGTGTGAGTCAACCAGATTGTGACCTCCTTCCAAAGCATTAAAATTATTCATCACAAATGTACGTCAATGGAAACGTTTATACACATGCACATTGTGTGTGTGTGTGTGTGTGAGAGAGAGAGAGAGAGAGAGAGAGAGAGAGAGAGAGAGAGAGAGAGAGAGAGAGAGATAGGAAACATTTAAATGTTAAAATGTATTTCTATATCTACAGTATCTGTATGAGTAACTGCAAAATAAAAGAATCACGACAGGAGGAGAAGGTTATCTGTGTAAATCAGGTTTCACAGGCCATAAAAGAACAGACTGTTATATAAACAGTTTTTGGGGAAACTATTGATATAATAGTTAAAGTTTAGAGAAAAGTCAAGTAAGAGGTGACATGACAGACATTTACAAAATTACGCATGCATGGAGAAAGTGGCTAGAGAAACATTTTTCTCCCACTCTCATAACACCACAACTCATGGTTATCCAATGAAGCCAAATGCTCGAAGTTTCAGGATAGATAAGAAGATTCAGGATCGATAAACAGAAGGACTTATTTATGCAGTGCGTGCTTGAACAACAGAACTCACTCCCACTGGAGGAAGTGATGGCCACGAAGTTGGATGGCTTAAAAAAAGCATTAGACCAAATTCATGGAGAATTAAGGCTCTCAGTGGCTACTAGCTATGATGGTTATGCTCTGCCTTCACAGTCAGAGGTGGTATGCTTCTGAATACTAGTTGCTGGAAACCACAGGAGGGGGAGAGGGCTCTTGTGCTTGGATCCTGCTTGCAGGTTACCCACAGGAATCTGGCTGGCCACTGTGAGAACAGGATGCTGGACTAGAATTATCAAAGCAGAAGTGGTGGTAGTATGTAGAATCCCACTTGGCCGAAACCAAGAGACATTCTTAAGGGTCATCCTGACATATAATTTTCCTGACATCTTTCTGTCCAAAAGGACAGAAAGACCCCAAATGTGAACATCTGTCTGGTACACATATATTCATGCATATTCAAGAAGAGTCCTTCTGGATCAAAAGGCCCCTCTAGAGCTAGACTGGGCAGCAATATCTCCTTTCTCCTTTTAACTACAAAATGTTGTTTTATAACTATTATGCAATTATTAAAATTGTAAAATATTGTTAATGTTACTGGTAGCATGTGCAGCATTTTTCAGCATGCACTGAAATCTGTTGATGGGCTCGACGTCTCATTTATCCTTACAATATATTTCCTGCTAGGAGATGAATTAAGGCAAGGCACAGAGTTCAGTCATGTTCAATGTGCTGAGCCTTGGTTTTCTATGTTAAAAGCCAATGTGTGTTCGTCACAATCCACTTTGGTTTAGCGTTTCAATCTTGTTTATTAATTCAAAACGTTTTTATTTGAAAACCATGAAAGCTCTTCAGAAACCCTCTGTAAATGAAGACCATCTAAGACTTCTGCTACATAACCCTCTTCCCTATCTCCTGACAGTTCCTGTAATTAAACTTCAAACACAATTTTGAGGCACTGGGTATATTAGCCTCTGCTGGCACTTTTAGTCTTGTTATTGCTATCTGTAATCTACCTTTGGGAAGTTTAATTTTGGCTTGCAAGTTGGATGGAACGCATTGTCCACTGCCCCATGGCAAGTCCAAACATTGTCTGACCATGTGTAAGGCACTGATAGTCTCAAATAAGGGATTCTGGGAGTAGTGCAGGGTGACTGGTTCTGTGGTAGTTTGTAAGAGAACAGCAGTGTTGGCCTGCTGTCTGCTAACTTCAGCACCACCACTATGGAAAGCCAGGATGTGGCTTCCAATTGGAGCTTCCAATTCAGCAGAAATTAAGTAACACAAATTGCAGGTAGGATTACACTTGGAATCATATTTATTCCTTTATTGAAATCCTGATTTCTAGGTTTTTTGTTTTTTTAAAAATAGTGCATATAGTAGTGCTTTATCTGCACTATATGCTATAATGTTTGTTTCAGCTAATTCTGTTTTATGAGCTAATGAACATCACTGATTTATTGCAGGCTCTATTTCTCTGTCTAGTCGCGTTTTCCAACAGGATTTCATAAACCATGGGTAATGACGGCTAACCCTAGCAATATATCTTCCATACGTTTCCAAAGGACTGAGGCACGTCTTTCCCCAATGTGTGCTTAATTGAGTTCTATAACTCCACTGCCTGCAGTGAAGACAGTATAAATGTTTTTTAAAGCCATTGGACAAATTCATGGAGGCTCTGTGGGTAACTGCTGAATATAGTGTTCCTGTTCAATGGAAATGCAGATCAGGGAATGGCACTTCAATCAGTTTTAGATGGGGTTGCAATTCCTTCGAAGAATCGGGTGTTCATCTAGAAGTGCTTCTTGACCCAGCTTTCCTGCTGGATGTTCAGCAACTCACTGTGGCAAGGAGTCCTTAAAGAAGAATAATCAATTCATTGAGAAGGCAGATCTGGCTATGGTGACACATATACCTCAGTTACGTTGTCACTGAAACTTTGAAACAGGCTCAAAACCATGGAGGGACCTGGTTTGAACAGAGATATTGGATTCTTATCTCATTATACATGATAAGCGATCTTCAGCCATCTCAACCCTTGCTTTTTCATGCAAAACCATTTGCAGTTGTTTTCGGTCATCAACAGCTATCAGTCAGTCAATCACCCACTTCCACCACCCTTCTGAGTGATCCCCCCTCCCCTCCCCATCCCCACCCCTCCCCACCCCTTCTCTACATAAGTGCCTGGGGACTTCTATTTCACTGTATCTGAAGAAGTGTGCATGCACACGAAAGCTCATACCAAAATAAAAACTTAGTTGGTCTTTAAGGTGCTACTGAAGGAATTTTTTTATTTTACTTCGACCCAGACCAACACGGCTACCTACCTGTAACCAGAGGCTTTATATGGGTCTGCCTTTGAAAAGTGTTGCAAAACTTTTTTTTTAGCTACCATTGAATGTTGCTAAGCATTTAAATTTCTGCAGAACATCTTGTGCATTATAGCAAAAGGGCAGGATATAAATAGTTTTAAAACTGATCTTTACATTTTCAGAACCAGTATACTTCTGGTTAGCAAATATTGGCGCAGACAACAATAAATTATGTTTTTCTGCTTATTCTTTGCTTATAAACTCCTCAAAGACTTCTGTTTGGCCATTGCTGAAAACAGAATGCTGGCCTTTGGATCCAAGGAAACGATGCCATTCTTATGCATATAAAAGATTGTGCTTTACCTATAGATGGTCTTCAAGTTCCTTCCATTTCTATTATTTTAGCCTTTGAACTTAAGAGATATTTAGATATTTTGGTTGCTAGCAGACTGGCATCCTCAAGAAAACCTTCAGGTTACAGCATTCGAAGCAGGTTTCCAGTGGCTATTTAGGCCTTTACATTATACTGAAAATCCCAGTTTGTAACACTGTAATTTAATTTCTAGTTATTACCTTTTATGAATAATAGGAAAATCTTTCTCTCAGTACAGAGATTATGAACAATTACATAATTATTCAAGAACAGACACAAAAGACAATTACCATGCAACCAAAACAAAGGCAATTATGGAAGAAAGCTATTCAAGTCCTGCCAATGCTTTTAAAAATGTGGCTTTTTCCCCCAGGGAAAGCATGGATAATCATAAATTCAGCACCCAACCAATAAATTCCACCAATATGATAACATTCCAGTACCCAATTATTTGAAGGAAAGTGAGAAGGGTAATTTATGCCCTCTACTCTTGTGGAAGAGATCTACAGTATACTATTTGGGATGAAACAGTGAGCCTTGTGCAATATACTAAGTCACTACACAAAAACTAACCACTAGATGAGTTATATATGAGTGTCTTAAAGCCACATCCATCTGCCACTCACAACGCTGTATTACAAAGGGGGAGAACCTATTAAGGAAATCCCAAAATTATTACTGCTTTTCGGTGCTATTTTTCTTTTTTTAAAGGTGCCAGAACTCACCATGAACACCTCCCTTGTTCTATTAGGATGCCAATGGTGACCACCTCAGAGGTGCCAGAAATGAGTTCTAGTGAGTTCTGGCTGGGGGGGTGGGGACAACCCTGCTGCTTTTAATTATTACAATATCATTCTAAGTTTTTAAAGCCTCTCTAGCCACCATGGCAAACCTGAGTGACAGACAGAACAGGCACCTCACCCAGAATGCCTGGTTCTGAAGAATGATCTCCTCAGTGAGGCAAGGCAGGGGGGAGAAGGCGGAAGAGAAGACACTCTCTCTGCTATTGCCATTGGTAATTTAGTGGGAGTGGCGGTAACAGGGAGAGGGGAGAGGGAGGGGAGGTGGTGCTGCTGCCACTGCAAGGAAAAGAATGGGAGTGGCGGCAGTGGGGAGATGAAAGGGGAGCAATGGCAGAGTTGCAGGCTGGCTCAAATGATGCAATTTCTAGTGCTGGGCCTGCACAGTAATGTTAAGGAAAGTCACGTGAAATAACAATTTACCATAAAACAGAAGCCGCTTGACTGTACTACAAAAAGGCCTTTGTGGAACATAACTAAGGCACAAGGGCCAAGTATGTAATCAAAATAAAACATAATTTGCTAAGGAAACGACAGCACAATCAACAACGTTGTGTCACCCTCTTAAGCTGCTGCTTTGCCAGCTGAGCAACATCTAACTGAAAGGACTGGACCTTGTCGTATTTTATTACGTTCTTGTGAAGCAGCTCAAACAGTGGGTGCTGTGCAGTAATTATACTTTTAAGAGGCAACACTCCTGGAGGCTTACAATTTAAGATGGGCAAGATACTAAGAAAAGCAGACGAGACACAGAAGGAAAAGGAGAAGATAAAAAATATCAGAGGCCTCGGGAGAAGGAATATTGCTTTAGATTGTTCTTTACATATGTGGCAGGAGACAAAAAGCTGCAGAAGTCTTTGCATTCAAGGGGAAAAGAGAAACGAGAAAGAAAGGATGGATGCATGCATGAAACAGGATAACTAACCCAGAATTTGATCAATGGGACATTATCAGCATAGCAAAGACAACTAAGCTGTCAACCATGGTTTTCTGGCTAGCAGCTTATAGAACCCCTAATGGAAACTACGGTTAAGAGCTTTGGAACGAACCAGTGTAATAATCCATCATTTGAAGTTGGCTTCATAGTTCTGAAGCAGTGGATGAGAAATCAGAGTTGATAAAAATAATTCCTGGTGTGTTTGCTCTCTGGTGTAAAGGGAAGAGTGAAATAAATGCTTGCAAGGCTGAAAGGCTTAAGCCAAGATATGACTGTCCAAATTCCCTCACAATGCAGGAAGGAGTGGAAGAAACCCGTAATCCACCAGGATGAACAAGTTTGGAATATTATTGTCAATATTATTTTTATATTTATATCCCACCTTTCTCCCAGACCGAGACTCAAGGCAACTTACAGATAAAATTGTTGTTGTTTAGTCGTTTAGTCGTGTCCGACTCTTCGTGACCCCATGGACCAGAGCACACCAGGCACTCCTGTCTTCCACTGCCTCCCACAGTTTGGTCAAACTCATGTTCGTAGCATTCTCAAAGTTAGGGTTCATAAAAAAACTTGCAATTATTAAAAATAAAAAACACCTTTTTAAAATTAGGCAAACAGAAGGCTGGTGTTTACAATGAGATATTTTCAGCTCAGAGATTATGGTTGGGAGGATGAGCAGACTTAATTTACATGCAGCTCAGGTTCTGAGTTTTCATGAAAGGATTAAACACTTCTGGCAATTTACTTTTCCTGCTGGCCACAGAAATGGGTTTTTGTTCAGAAAAAATTTAATAATAATAAAAGGCTGGGATGTGTTTTGTTTTGTTTTTAAGTTTCTGAGGACTTGTTCTTACCTTTTGAGTCATGTATACCTAACGGGCTTTCTTGGGGAAGAAGTTAGGCCTAGTATTTGTAATTCTCTGGTAGCAAAAACATACACAAGTCTTACAATCTTGTTTTCAAAAAGACCACCCAGAATACTTCAGTGTTCCATTAAAAAAAAAGTTATCGTTTGTGCCCCCGCCCCCGCCGCCGCAGTCCCTTCAATCCACCACAAAATTATGTTCTAGTTCCATTGATTTAAATTGGACTAACAGTGAAAACCTGTACATTTTTACTTAGACATCACCTCAATAAGACCTTCTCTGAGATGTGTGTGTACTGTATAGGATTTCCGTCTTAACCACTTGCAACTTGTGTGCATGACTGAAAACAGGATATTAATGTCAAATTATTTTTCTAATATTCGAAGGCAAAAGAATCACAGCAGTGGAGGATTTGCCTTCTTTACCTTAAAAATATTGGAAGAGAAGTCCGCTTTTGTTATACTGTATATGCATTCCTTCAAGCACAAACGATTTTCATAAATATTCGCCTCCAGTTACCTTCTGCACTGTAAGCACTATGTAAGCACAAGAAAACAAATGATTTCCCAGGAAACCACTATTTTAAAAATGGTGTCATATGTTGCTGAGTACTTATTCCAAACACTAGCTCATTTTCCTCGCCTTTAACGTTCATAAATTTGCTTACATAGAAAATCATTCTCAGGTGCCCACCCATTTCCTTTAACTCCTGGTGGCAAATTCTCTTTCTCCTATGCCAAATTCCAGAGACCTAGGCAGAGCTTTTGAGTCTTCTTTTACGTTGTTGCAGATTAATTCCTGCAAATGTTGTTTGCTTGATGAGTTAGAATGTGCATGTAATGCATCTAAACTTTTATTATAAAATAGATTAATTTAGGTTTGGCTCGTGTCAACAGGCACATGCTAAAACATTATTATCATTATCAAAATTAATAATAATAATAATAATAATAATAATAATAATAATAATAATAATATTTATACCCTGCCCAATCTGACTGGGTTTCCCCAGCCACTCTGGGCGGCTTCCAAAAAAATATTTAAAATACAATAAAACATCAGGCATTAAAAACTTCCCTAAACAGGACTGCCTTCAGATTATCACTTGCATGATTCTAATAACATATTTCAAATCCAAACCAGACTTTTTTAGTTTAGCCACGTTAAACATTTGCAGCAAGGCTTATGAAGTTCTGTCCTGTGGCAATTTAAAGACCTATACATTTATTGTGGTACAAACTTCCACAGGTAATACTTTGTCAGATTCAAGCACCAGGCTTCAACGTTCACTGGACTTCAATGATACACAAAATATCTGAAACATTACATTAATTGATATTACGGTGCATTGTGACCACTGTGTGTCCCAACACAAACAAGTGCAACTGTATAGCTGTTTCTGCATGTGCGGAATCTGCTTGACCACGCTGGACAAATGAGCAGCAGCGTTATAATTTTATTTATAAACTCTGAGAGCACTGACCATTTGCAGAAGGAAGGGTTGTTGTTGTTTAGTTGTTTAGTCGTGTCTGACTCTTCATGACCCCATGGACCAGAGCATGCCAGGCACTCCTGTCTTCCACTGCCTCCCGCAGTTTGGTCAAACTCATGTTCGTAGCTTCGAGAACACTGTCCAACCATCTCATCCTTTGTCATCCCCTTCTCCTTGTGCCCTCCATCTTTCCCAACATCAGGTTCTTTTCCAGGGAGTATTCTCTTCTCATGAGGTGGTCAAAGTATTGGAGCCTCAGCTTCAGGATCTGTCCTTCCAGTGAGCACTCAGGGCTGATTTCCTTCAGAATGGATAGGTTTGATCTTCTTGCAGTCCATGGGCTCTCAAGAGTCTCCTCCAGCACCATAATTCAAAAGCATCAATTCTCCGGTGCTCAGCCTTCTTTATGGTCCAGTTCTCACTTCCATACATCACTACTGGGAAAACAATAGCTTTGACTGTACGGACCTTTGTTGACAAGGTGATGTCTCTGCTTTTTAATATGCTGTCTAGGTTTGTCATCGCTCTTCTCCCAAGAAGCAGGTGTCTTTTAATTTTGTGACTGCTGCCACCATCTATAGTGATCATGGAACCCAAGAAGGAAGGGTAAGAGGACAAATATGGCTTCCAAGAACTGAGGGGGATGCAGGGGGTGACATACACCTCCAGAACACAGAGGAGGAGTGATACCATAATTTCCCTGGTGCTCAGGCAGATCAATGGACCTTCCTTTATCTGAGGCTTTCAAGTTTGCAGGTGACATTGACATAGAGGAAGTCAGGCTATGTGGTCCTCAAAATCAAAAGTAAGATGTTTACTTCTATGCTAGAGAGGTGAAAGTACCTTATAATTTTTTTTAAAAAAAAAAGTTATTGCAGCAGCAGAGCATTGCTGTGAATAAATGGAAAGCCTCTTTTTAAAGAGCTACATGAGTGCTTCTGTAGATAAGCATTCTTTCAAGTACTAAAAATACATTGAAGAGCCCACATCAGAAATGTTCCTAGGCATTTGGAGAAGGGATATGTTACCATAAGGTTTCCCATCAAAACTCTCAACTGAAACGTATTACCGTATCTTACTTTTGGAGACTAGTTTCAGCTTTGCCAGTATAAAAGCTTGGTGATATTTTTAAAAAAAAAACTAAGAAAAAAACCCTTGCCAAACCAATTTGCCCAGAGACAAAAGCAGATGACATCTCTGCAATGCCATCTTCAAGACTCTGAAAAATTACCATATATATGCAACTTTAAGCAGACGGCAACAACGGGGGGGGGGAGTGTCAAATATAATGGGTTTATTAAAAATAAATGAATCCGGGTATTGAGCCTATTGGGCTACCAGAATATCACATCAAAATATAACAAATAAGCTAGAAATACAGGTGATATACGGCAATCTCCTTCCCTCTCAGAAGCCAAAACCTTCCCCCAGGACCTCACCAGTACAGTAGTGCAGAGACTAGGAAATTGAGGAGGGGTGGCCATCTTAGGCCAGAGGTTTGGCCCGTTAAGACTCTATAGTTAGTCATAAGGGGGAACAGGCTGAGAGAGTCTGAGAGCAGGAGCATCAGGAAGTTCTGTTTGCTGCCATACTCTGTTGGAACAAGTTGCTTACTTGAAGCTATCTGTAGTCCAGTCTTTCCTCCTTGTCTGTAGGATCTGGCATTGGGCCATGACATGATTAGGATAGATCCGTTCATGCAAGCTACAACTTCTATTTCCTCTTGCCATTTATCGCTGTGGCCAGATTAGACAACTCCAGGAACAGGTGTGGCTGGCACACGAGTTTTCAATGTGCAAACACATTCCTGGCCAAAACCTAAGCATCTAGACTCAGGGTTTAATCCAGGAGTACACCCAAGCAGTGAACCTGAGTTTTCAGGGGGAGTGTAACACACACATACCCTCCAGCACAGGCTGAATCCTTATTCCCTATCCTTTCAATGTGATAGAACTTTGAATCAATGGGGAATGAGGTTTAAATGAGACATGTCCAGGGCCATAGGTGCCAACTCACTGGGGCCCTGGGTGCCTGGGCACCCACAAAATTCCCCATGAAGGGGCTAGGCACCCACAAATTTCGGTGCCAGGGCCATACACACTGCATGGCACCCATTCCCCAGGCACCCACAGTTGCGGGGCTAAGTTGGCACTCCTGTCCAGGGCAGCTCTTCAATCTTTGGTGAAAGATATCATTCCCATGGAGACGGCTGTGCTCAGGGAAGCTTCCCAGCCTTTGAAGAGGGCACCATGTAGAACCAGCATTATGCTCTCACAGACACCTACAAGAAGCCGGCAAACAGGAAACGAGCACAATAGCCTTCTCTCTTTTGTGTTCCCCAGTAACTGGTGGTTCAGAGGCATATCGCCTGTGGCAGTGGAAATAGTATTATCATGATAACTATCAACCACTGATAGTCCAATCCTCCATGAATTTGTATCGTCCTATTTTAAAGCCATCTAAGTGGACAGCAAAATCCATTACAGTGGTCCTTGCTTCTACCATCTTCAGCAGTACCAAATACTTTTGGTTCCTGGAAGTTTCACCCTTTCTCACTTTCTTTCCTTATACCTAGAAAACTGTCTCCCATAACTTCTTGATAGTGTCATTCTTCTCTCTTTCTCCCTTCAAGTCCTCCTTTCGTCATTATCCTTTAGTCATCACCCCCAACTGAAAACACAAGTCATTGCATTAGTACCTGTTCATCCCACTTGACTCCCCCTACCCTCCACACTTTTCTCTGTTGCTTTCCTCTTCCAATATTAAATTATAGATCATACAATCTACAATTCTTTGAGCCAGTGACACTTATTTTTTACATAAGATAAAGCATACCAAAATATTAAGATGGTGACCCATGTGAGGGCCTTTTCAGTTGTGGCACCCCATCCTTTGAATACTCTCCCTAGGAAAACCTTGCCTGGCATCAACCTGAAGTAAGGCCTTTACTTACCCAGGCCTTTTAGGTAGCCTGTCTTGTTTATTATTATTATTATTCTAGTGTGGATTTATTCCAGGTTTTAGCTTTAAGGTTTTATTTTGCTGTTTAAATCTGTTTGGTGTTGCTTTTTAAAAAATAATAATTCTTAGTCATTCTGGGAACATTTTTCAGATTGAAAACGCAGGTCCCAAATATTCCAAATGAATAAAATGTTGCTGTATAAAGAATCATATGCATCAATGGCACTATAAAAACAAATAATATGTTTGCTGGTATAATAAGTAGTTACTTATGCATGTCTGAACACATTAAAAATTCAACATTCAGTATTTTGAAACAAGAAAATGGAAAAGCAACAACATAAACTTGATAGTTCGAAGGCGAGGCATCAGTGCCCTGCATCTGTTTTCTGCTCTTCAAATGTATAGTAGTGGCATTTACTTTGGTTATATTCAGTCAGATGTTACAGAAAGATATTTATTTTCAAGGTGGAAACACATTTCTTGGCACCACTACATTTCTCTCTCACTATCAACACTTTATTAACAAAGAAAAAGACCCTGGTGCCGATTTGTCCATGTCCTAGTGATAATGTTCTATAATCTCTTTTAAAAAATATTTTAAAACTATTTCCACCACAGCATGACAAACTCAGAACTAGTTAAGCAAGCTTAGGCACAGTCATAAATGGAGCCCACTCCTTTTTAAAATAGTGAAATACTTTTAAATCACAGCAAAGTGCTTGTTTTCCTGTTTCTTTCTCCTTTTCAGACACACTGCTGGGATTTCAAATTACTTCCCTATTTTAAAAAGGAGTGGGCTCCATTTATTATTGTCTCTAAGGTTGCCTAACTAGTTCTGAGTTTGCTTTTTAATTCAAGGGCAGGTTTGTTCTTTAAATTGACTTTAGTGCTTGCACAAATCAATCTAGTGTGTGCAGGCTGACCTTTCAAAAACCATCTGGGGAAAATCACGTACTGATTTTGTGTTATCCTTCCTGTGCTTCCCAAATTATTTGCAATGCATGCTTAGAACCATTATGAGGCAAATACATAAATGTGTTAAGGAGCAGTGAAAGGGTGGATTTCAGTTTATAAATAACAGGTAGTGTTTTACTCTGGACAAGTGCATCTTTTAACAAGATATGAAAATGATTTTTCTGTGCCATTTATAATTGTTAGTGCTGCTAACTCCAATCCAGTCTTCCTTTAAACACCTGTCCACATCTTTTAACATATGGAACACATTATTATTTAATCTCAGTATGCAGACTCCTGCAAATATTATCAGCTTAATTCCATGTCCGTTTCAGCTGGGAAGCAAGCACGGAAACATAGGTTCTGTTAATTTGCCCTTGATAATAGAGAGCTTTTAACAGAGACTAATGTAGGGCTGATTCTTCTTTTACCTGCTCTAGACAGTCAGTAGGTGCCACGCTCTACAAGGACACAAGCTGAGGCAACCTGTTCTCTCACAAAAATAATAGCAAAGATGAGGCTGGGATGACCTATATAGGTCATTGTAACACTGCAGGGTCTCAGGTGGCTTCTAAGTAAAAATGTTTTTCCCCCCCATATAAAGTAAGCTTGGGGTGAACAGATTAATGGCACTGAGTCAGATTCTCAGTATGTGACTTAATATGTCCTTTTCAAAGTCTGGCTTTCTTTAATGTATCTCTAGGTATCTGTGTGGCTCCAGTGAGAATGTAGAATTTCAATGATAAAATGTGTTCATAGGGAATCAGCTAATAAGGGAACAAATTCTAGAGGGATAGAAAAGCTAGCTTTTATGGCAAAAGCTATTATTATGGCACCTTAAAGGCTACAACAAGACTGATTGTGATGAAGATTAAAAGCTTATAAATCTGTAGGACTTTAAGGTGCTAAAAGACAAGTTTTTGTTTTCATTACAGGAAGTTTGTAATGATAGTCCTGTCAGCATGTCATTGTTTAGGAGAGTTTGCAACTGAAATCTGCACTATATTGTTATTGGCAAAATAAATGGGCTTATAGAGTAAGAATTCACTTTAGTTTCAGAATACCACTATACACTACAATTATAACGGGAATACTTTTAATTTGCGGAGCTCAGATATCAGGAAGCGCAAACAGGTAAAGAGTGATATGGTGCAAGTTTTAGAGATTAATAGTAACATTAGTCGAGTTGGGAGGATATCTCTTAAAAGGGGGGGAAGGTTTTGAATAATGACTACAAAACTATATTGAAGATTTCCTTCATTTGGAGTGTTTATTGGCAAGGAATATATATTCAGTGTATCTGATATAGAAGGATTGCTTACAAGTACAAAAAGGTAATATCAATTAAAAAGAACTCCATCTTTGGCCAGCATGTTCAATGAGATGATAGTTTGATGGGTATATAGTAAAGATCAATTAGCCTAGGGAGTCTGACCTATAAATGACTTTACCTGAATTAATTAGGTGAGAAAGGGAAATGGTCCATCTGAATATTGCTTTGGGGGGGGGGTTGAAGAAGGGAAATAAGCTAGGTTGGCAAAAAGGTTGAAGGGTAAGAGCCTCACCAAGGGAATGTGTGACTCTCCAGTAAGAAACTGTCTATGAACTCTAATACATGTGACTAATGGAACTTCTTGATCAAGAATTCAGTGAGTTGAATGTCGCATTATTGCTGCTGCTGTTTACTAAATTTGTATACTGCCTTTCACCCAGAGATCTCAGGGCACTTCACAACAATGTAGAATTTTGGAAAAACAACAACACCAGGCTTTACTGGGAAGTAGGTGAGATGTTTCAAGTGGGGGAAATAAATAGTGATGATATCAGTGGTGTGCATTGAGGAAGTCAATGAGCTGGTTGTCTAACTTTGGGTGGACCTAGCAAGGAACATTAAAAGAGCAGGGTAAGATGTAGGATGTTTGCAGCAGCCTGTGGGTATGAATGAATGAACATTCTTGAAGTAACTGGGGCAGCCCTTGGAGATGGCACTGTAATAAGGTGCATATGGCGCATGTGGAGGCCAAAAGTAGAAATGCAGTTGCTTTGCTAGTGGTTTCCCTCCATGGACTTCACAAAATATAACTTATAAGAGGATGATTTGTGAAAGAAATCTCTTGGTTCTGAGGGGAACAGCAGCAGCAGCTGTCCATGAGGACAGAATATTGGGGGTGGGGTGTAACATGGAGGAGTGGGGGTCTGCAAAGTAGTAGTGGCCTCCCCTCAAGCCCTGCAAGGGGTGAGTCAGTGAGGCTCAACTGGGTGGCAATGGGAGCACCTGAGGGAGGAGGGACAGATAAAAACACACAGGTGCGCAAGGGCTGACCCAAATCTCTGCCAACAGGGGACTAGAAATACACGCATGTAAGTTTGGGTGTATCTGTATACACATGCATACAAAACCGCTTTTGAGGTTTTTTGTCCCTGATCAAGCGGTATACAAAGGCTGTGAAATTATAGGCCTATTACCGATAATTAAATACACAGGCACGCGCGGAGAGCAGGTGTTGCGCACCTCAGTAAGAATACGTGAGGGGACAGTTTAGTCTACGAGGAATTAATACGTGTCGACTGAGGGGTGTGTGGAGAGAAACAGAAGGTCTCCTCAGGAGAAGGATTTCGGCCGCGGGGACAGAGGCAGGCCCCTGGAGGGCAGAGTTTCCTGCGCTAGCCAGGGAAGGATCCCCGCGCCCTTTCGCCCTCCTCACAAGTTGCGCCTCAGAGGCTCGAGGGGATGGCGGCATCGGCGTCGCCACTTTTCCCGCCCACGGGCGGCCCTGGCTCACCTGCCCTCGCCTGGCGGGCAGCCTCTCCCCTTCCCCGCCCTCTCCTCCCTCCTGCGGCGGCGGCTGCAGCGGCGCCTCCTGCCCTGCGCGTCCTCCTTCCCTTGCAGCCCAGCTCTCCACTCACCGAATTTGGCCTCTGCTCCAGCGGCGCTGGCGGCGGCTCCGCCTCGGAGGGGCTGCCGGTGCCGGGCGACGACGAGGACCAGGAGCAGCTGCTGCAGCAGGCGGAACGCGAGGCTGGAGGTGCCGGGCGACCCCATCATGCGTGGCCCATGGCAAGCGCCTGCCTGCTGCCTGCTTGCCCGGCCCGGCTCAGTCCATGCCACCTCGGCTCCAGGGCCAGGCTGCAGGCGCTCCCCGGCGGTCTCCCTTCAACACCCAGGACAGCGACCAGCGCCGTCCCCTCGGCTCGCCAGCCTCAGCCAGTTAGGCAGCCCCTCCCTGCCTCGCTTCCTCCTCGACCGGCAGCGCCAGGCGCCTCCTCCTCCTCGCAATGAACTGCCTGCCGCTGCTGCTGCTGCTCTCTTCGCGCAGCTCTTTCGACGCGCTGCTGCTGCTCTCGCAGGACTGGCTCGCGCTGCAAGCTCCACAGCCTTCCCTCAGCCAAGGCGGGCCAAGCGCGCCCGCTGGCCCTTCTTCTCCCTCTTCCTCCTCCTCAACACCCCTTCCATCTCTTGCCTCCCTCCATCCCGGCCGCGCTTCTCCAGGGCTTAACTTCCCTACAGGTAGAGGGACTGGCTGACCAAATCCGACTAAGGAGGAGAGGACGAGGTCAGGGAGGGTCCAAAATGGAAGCCCCGCTGTTTCCTGCTCCAAAGGCGCTCTCTGGCCACCAGGTTGGGGGTGGGGGGGTGAGTTAGGTATGTGTGCTTGTAAAGCAGAGCTCTCCTCCTTTTTTAAATGCTTGGGGTGAGATTGGCAGGCAGGGCCCAGGAGGCTAGTAGTTCGCCTGGGGGGTTTTCCTCAGTGGAAGGCTGGCTCAATGGACGGGGGTCCGCCTTGCTGCCAATGAGGAGGGCTCGTGTGCTTTTAATAGCTGTGAGCGGGAAAGGAGGATCCGAGCAGGAAGTGGAGCATGACAAGTTGCACCTGCCCAAATTCACTCCAGGGTGCATCTCTGAGGAGGGCTGCGTGCCTGTGCAGCTGGGCGTTCCTCATGGAGCTGTGCTCTCTTGCAGAAAGGAGTTTCTTCTGCTCTTAAAAGCCACACACCTTTGGCTTGCAGGGCTGGCCCAAGGCATTTTGGTGCCTGAGGCAAAGGGTCAGATGGCATCTCTACAGGCACAGACCCGCACACAGAACTGAATGCAACTTCACCAACAGCACTGAGGGTATAGGGGACGGGGATAGTGTGTGTTGCACACACAGCATTTGCTGCCTCCATCTGCTCTGTTGAGTAGGGTCAGCTCTGCTGACTTGGAAAACCTTCTCCTGGAGCTAAGGTAAGGTTACCCAGGGAGAGTCCTCAGATTTACAAATCAGTCCCCATACAAAATCCATTGAAATTGAAAAGTGTCCCTGGATTCATTGAAAAAAATCTGATAACCTTATACTAAGGTAGAGAGAAATCTGTTGTTGTTACTTATTATGTAACACAGCAAAATGTGTTTGATTGGCGTAACTTAGTGATAGAACACATGCAGAGGTTGCATGCCAAAGATCTTAGGCTCAGTCTCCAATTAGCATCTTGAGTTAATTACACTGTCTGAAAAACTGGAGAGCCACAGGTAATGTCGCTCCTGTTGTTGATAACATCAAAATGTTAAAGTGTGACTGTTCCCTCTGATTAACCACTGGGTAGTTATTCATCTATAGTTATCATTTTGCCCAGTCCCCTCCTGGACTTATTAAAGGAAAATATTTGCACTTTTCCCTCTGGACTGCCTATTGCAGTGAAAACACACAACATTGTTGATTTTGACCTAACTGTTCTAACCAATCCATTTATGGCCAACCTGCATTCCCAGGATCAGTCCTTGTCTTTGGACAAATTATTATGCACTTCTGAATTTGTGGTAGTGGTCTTGTTGTTGGGGGTCTGTTCTCCCCAGTATTCAATATTGGCTCATTTCCTTTCTAGGTTAGAGTACCGGTACTTGTTCTTTAATTCTTTAACACAAAAGTCCTATTCCAGCATTAGTTGCAGGGGTAAGACTAGGGCAGGGGTGGGGTGCACTCATATGTTGACTAGTCCTGCCCATAGCATCCCAAGTAGTAGCATGGATACCTGCAGGGAGGGAGCCTTCACATATACTTATGTATGTGTGAACACTCCTTCCTTGCCACATGCAAACTGTGCTACTCCCCACTTTTTGGTTTTAGCCATGCATAAAATGCCTGACTGTAAGATTGTAGTGAACATTAGTCATACTTAGAGTAAACCTATTGGAACTGGATGTCACTAAGGTCCATTCATTTTGGTGGCCCTACTCTGAATAGAACTTGGTTGGCGCAGGACAACACAGAGCTTCTAACATCTAGGTGCATATTTGAGGATCACTAAACAAATATCACTATTTGAGCAGCCTGTAGTGGGCATCACCAGTGTTTTGAATATTTTTCTTGCAAGGCATGGTAAGGTTTATGTAAAGCACTTATTCTAAGCTATGAGTTTGCTTTAAAAGAATTATGGTTTGAAGAAAGTTCGCTACTGCAAGATATGTAACTTCAGATGGATAAACTGAAGTAGAAACAAACAAAAATGCAAAGATAGGCAATACGGAAAGGACACAATGAAAAATGGAGCTGCTGAAAATTAAATTGTTAAATTCTCATGGGCTGTGCAAGCCATATGGCTGGAAAGAGAGTATGTAGTTTTTTAAAAAAAAGAAACCCTGGAAAAATGACCGTATTGAATTTGTATGGAATGAAAAACATAACTCTGACTAAGACAATAACATATGGCAGAAAGTGACAAGACAAGGTATTTATCATTAGTTACCATTTATCAAAATATATTAGAAATTAAGTGTAGTTTCTGTTGCTTGCAAGTTACTAAACTACACTGTTAAGGCAATACTACAGTAAATAAAAATGCAACATTTTTATCAACACTGATACAAAATACATTAGGAACAATTTTAAATCCTCTATCCTATCCCCTCAAAGATTGGGAATCTTTTATATAGTCAGCTGGTACCCCAAACTCCCATTTTCACTCTAACAATGGTAAACTTAGCAAGAGGAAGGCGTCACAATCCCCAAACTACCCACTCCTCAGCTTTTTTTGTGTGTTTGAAAACAACACACCCATCCTATCATAGTGTTGCAGAATGCAGATGGGCCCATTCTGAAGGCTCCAGGTTTGAAACTTAGCACAAACCCTAGAGCTGAAAAATATCTGATACCTTAGAGAAAGCTGCTGCTATTCAGAATAGTCAGTATTGAAAAGTAGCTCAATGACTCTAGCATAGGGGAGCAACATTTATTTATAAAGCCTATCCAAGTGAGTTCTCCACATGACAGATGCCATAAAACCCGTTTACTTTAGGAGAAAGTGGATAAAGGCTTTTTCTTCCTTTTCGAATGAAGCTAAAGCATGGGAGATTCAAGACAGAAAAAAGTACCACTTCAAACACATGGTTAAACAATGGATTGATTGATTGATTACGGTTCTTGACCAGCACACATAAATATGCAATACATAAAACAATAAAGGAAAAACAGTAATAATCTAAAAATAGGCAATAAATATAGGTTTTAACATTTTTTTAAAAAACAATGGAATTTGCTGCAACAAGATGTGGAGGGAAGTGACTATTAAGGGCTATTAGTGATGATGGCTACATTTTGCTTTCAGGATCAGAGCATAGCTGTCAACTTTCGGATTTGAAAATAAGGGATCAGCAGCAGCCTCACCTGTCCCGGGGACAGTCTATGGTATATCTAACAATCCAGAATAGCAGAGGGAAACGGCGCTGGAATAAGGGAGTTTCCCGCAAAAAAAAGGGAGAGTTGACAGCTATGGATCAGAGATGGCATTGGCTCCGAGTAACAATTTCTGGGCAACAACAGAGGAAAGTGGCTATTGCACTCATATCCTATCAGGGCTTTCTGTAGGCATTTGATTGGCCAGTGTGGGAACACAGAATGCTGGAGCAGAAAGGCCTTTGGTCTTACCTAGTAGCAGGACTCTTTTTGTGTTTACATGTTAGCATATACATCAGTTAGGTCATGTCATTGTCTCCATGCCTGTACCAGGAATGCAACTGAGCCAACACACATGTACCGGTAGCATGGGGTTTTCTACTGCATGATGACAGTCTTGGTTTATGCAAGCTATTTAAAGACGAGGTTAGTAAGGGAATACATTTAGAACAACAGGAAATCTTCTGCATCAGCTTCATAAGCTTCTACCATGGGGAGAAAATTAAAGCTTACATATGTCAGATATGATTTACAAGTATTTTTAATGGAGTGTGAACTACTAGAATAGATGAACAAAACTTTGATATCAAAGCTTACTACTGAGCAGTCATTGTTGTTTTTTCTGCAACTGACAGCAAAAAAAGGAGACTAAAATCAATATTGGCATTGGTTTGCGCTGAATACAATCAATTAGAGAATGTGGAAGTATTTTTATTTAAAGAGAGGCAATGCAAAACAAAAGAAACCACAGATACATAGTTCATTCAAAGGTGGTGGTGGGAGGGGATCATAGCAGTAAATCAAAGTGTTATTGAATAGCAAGTGATCGTAACATAGGACTATGGCAAAAACAGCTACAGAAACCTTAAAATAGATACAGTACCTTTTATTATGTTTACGTATGCATTGCTTGCACTGGCTGCCAATTCATTTCCAGGCCCAAGTGCTGGTTTTGACCTATAAACCCTTTAAGGCGCCAGGTGAAAGTGTTCCTTTTTAACCAGGCCCTTGGCTGCTTGACCTCCAATGCCCTTTTAAGTGTGTTATGGGAGGGGTTGCGGGCGGTATTGGTTTTTGTTCTTGCTTTTATTATGTTTCTTCGTCTTGTATTTTTAGGTTGTGAACTGCCCTGAAGTCTATAGATGAAGGGCAGTATACAAATTTATTAATATAATAATAATAGGTGGAGCAGGTGTCTATTTTCCAGTAGAAACGCCTCCTAGTGAGATCACATCCGGCACACTTATGTTCTGCTTCAATTTCATAGAATCATAGTCATAGAGTTAGAAGAGACCACCAGGGCCATCCAGTCCAACCCCCTGCCAAGCAGGAAACACCATCAAAGCATTCTTGACATATGCCTGTCAAGCCTCTGCTTAAAGACCTCCAAAGAAGGAGACTCCACCACACTCCTTGGCAGCAAATTCCACTGCCAAACAGCTCTTACTGTCAGGAAGTTCTTCCTAATGTTTAGGTGGAATCTTTCTTGAATTTCCTTCCTTCTAAAAGGGCGCCACTCCTTAATTTGCATGTGTATGTTTACAGGGCGTAGAGAAGATCCAGGGTTCACAGGGTGTGTATACAAAGATATTAGAATGTCTATACAGAATCTGGGTGGGGCTATTTGACCACAGATTTCGCAGTATACTTGTTGGCAAAGTAAACCCAGCTGATCTCTTGCAGAAAGCAACAGTACATGTTTGATCCACTAACTATGCTCATGTGCCAACTTTGGCTAACTTTTGGGATGGGGGAAGATGAGCAATATACCTCCCTTTATTTTGCAATACTTTTCTTTGGTAAACTTCTTGTTATGATCTGAACATAAGAACACAGGAAGAACCTTTCTAAGCCAGTGTTCTGTTCCCACAGTGGCCAACTGCAAGCAGGACCTGAACACCAAAACTGATTTTTCCATTTGTATATATTATCTGTAACATGACATTGTACTATAATTAGGCTTTGGAACTTCCCCAGTGCCAAAACACCAATTGAAGCCTTGGGGAATATATCATGGGGTCACTTCTCACATTAGCTGTTTTATGAAGTGCAGGCACCCAGGGAGGCTGCGGGGTGCTGGAGAAATATCTACGGGGTGGGGGGCACACACAGACCGCCCTTGGCCGCCTCACAATGTTGAGGTAAGATCAAAACCTCACATTGACAACAGCAGCAACAACAATAATAATCCCCAAGTGCCCCAAGAACAAGACAGAAAAATGGAAGCCTCTTTCATATGACAAACTGGATGAGATTTTGGAACAGCACTGATGATAACCACCTTTAAGAATGGAGTCAAGAGTTCAGTCAGCCCTGTACACTTTATTTGGGATTGTTTCCCACCTGTCTTGTTTGCTAATGGTGTGCTTGCCAGCATGAAGATAACTATTGAGAGTGGAATTCATATCCACCTTTGCTGATTTAGTCTTCCCTCATAATTCAGGCTAATGGCCTCAGGATGATCCAGGATTAATTGCTACATGTGACCTCAGGAACACTTTGCACCAACTTTACCTGGCAAGACCACTGTGTTCTTTGGTTGGCAGGTCTATATGGGACATGCAATCATGCTTTCAGTCACCTTTAGGCAGTAGAGATGGCTCTGTTAGGGAAAATGGGGGGTGGCCCCACAAATCTCAGTCTGTCCCCATCAGCTTGCCTTATTTACAGCCAGTTCAAGGAATGGTGGCCACCTGTCAGCAGCCTTTGTAAAACACATCAGTGAGGACGATGGAGACAAAAGTAGAATTAGTTCTGCGTGGATCCTTCTTCCAGGAAGCATGAAGAGGAAGATACCGGGAAGGAAACAAAATGCTGCAGGAAGCCTGCTAAGCTCCACCCCCACTGGCAACCTGAGCTTGTTAAACCCTTTCATGCATGCAAGTGTGGGTCAATAACTGTATATTACAAATTTATTTGCATAATTAGCAATTATTTTGCAAATGTATATTGCTATCACCCAAAAAAGAAAAGAATATTGACTAAGTCACAGATATGCACTAATGTTAGGTATGTATTTGGAGGTGTGTAAACTTAGAATAGAATAATAGAATTGTAGAGTTGCCAGAAGACCTTCCTCAAGGAAGCAGAGTTCATGTTCAAAGCCAAAAACTTCCCGATGGCACCCATTGGTTTACTTTCAGTATTTCTCTCTCTCTTCCTGGGCCACAACCTTCAACAGGAAGGAATTATGCCCCAAGGCCCTTCAGCATCCTGCCCAGAGTCTCATAGTCACTTGCTATATGTTAAAGATTGTGTCTGGCAGTAGTTTATACCCACATGAATCAAAAGGAAGGGTTTGTAGTCAGTGGGCTTTATACCGTAAGACATGGCAACTTCTCTGTCACATCATGAATCTTTGCACCTGGAAGACAGCACACCTCCTGGGACACTCTGTTATCCCTGCCCACTGCTGCTTCTTGTCCCCCCTCAGTAGGGAGTCACCTACCACCACCAGACGTCTCTTCCTTCTGGCAGCAATTGTTCTGTACACAATACCTTCTAAACCACCTCAGAGTGTTCTGAGGTGTGCAACTGCTGTTCTTGCTCCTCTGGTCCAGAATCAGAAAATAGATTGCTGGCAGGGTAGGAGTTTGGGGCCTCTAATGTGGACATATTTTTTTCCAATCCCTGCATTCAGGCCAACATAATGAGCTTAGCAGGATATTATTAAGATAGGTTACAAAAGCAGGAGTATTATGGCTTGAGAACTTCTTACTCCTTCATCTCAAATTGCTATTTTTCAAACTGCAATTCTCCTTTTTCTGATATCATTTCTTCGGTAGGTAGCAAGCAGGTTATCAAAATACTCATCCACTGTCAGTAGCCTTGGATCTGAAGGGCTTAGGTCAAGAATGGAAAACTATTCGTCCATCTCCTCCCATCTCTTCCTCCTGTGGGGGGTGGCAGGAATAATTCTGCCCACTGTATCTTCCACAGCCAACTCGGTGTGTCTTGAGGTTGACAACTGCTGTCCTAGCTCCTCTAGCCCAGAAATGGTGTCCAAGGTGAGGACCTGGGATCCATTTTGCAGCTCCAGTGACACAGCAAGGCTCCCGATAGCCCTGCTTCTGTGCATCATGTTCCTCCAAGGGTTTCTCTCCTGCAATGGGTGATCATCCTCCTCTGTAGAGGCACCTCAACTGTGTTGCTGTTCCAACAACGTCCATGGTGCTCTATCTAGAAATTCTGCATCTTGCCCAGTAGTTCTAAGTGTGGATAGGCTTCTTGGGACTTCTCACCATAATGAAACACAGAGGAACATAAAATACATTTTAACTCTAACTCTAGGAGTGGTGCTGCAAATTAAGATGAATGCATTCATCTTCCTGAAAGGAAAAGATTGCAGAAATGATTTCATAACAGCAGCAGGGTTTGGAAGATTTTCTACAATACTTGGAGGAAGCCAGCAGATGTTAATATCCTGCTCAACCCACAGCAGAGGTAAATTTATTATCCCCCCCCCCCACTCACCCGCCCCAACCTTAAGCATTCAAGTATATTCCTGTGCAATTTTGCCAAATAGTTGCAGTTTACCAATGGGGAGAAAATGGGAGATTGAGATTCTTCTAGATTGAGCCTCAGTGAGATATGAACAATATTGATTTTTAGTGATGACGAGTAGCTTGTGAGGTGCTATTTTATCCCCTAGGCCATAGCTAAATGATAATGGCTTTTACATGTTGCCAAAGAAGAGCAGTTGGAAAGGAGCTTTGAAAGGGAGTTTAAGTCTCAGACTGAACTGCAGTTACCAGTAGCGATTACCTGGGAGAATAGCTGGAAATAAGGCATGTGGTTAAGTGAAAATGCTAATGCTTAGTGAGAGTTAACTGAAGACCTAAGCATCTGTTTAGTGTTTACATCAGCACATTTTGAGATGAGCCAATATTAACAAAAAGCCTTCAGGAATTAACATGCACGGAAATTTCTGTACAATGTCTTTTGCTGGATGGCCTCCTCTCTAGAGAAATCAGACTTCAGAAGCATGGAGATCTGTTCTAGCATGACTTGCATTTATGATCTAGAAAGTTAAGGGTATGGGTGGAGAATCTGTGGCCCTCTAGATATTTGTTGGCCTATTATAAGGTTACCAGACATCCCCGTTTCCCAGGGACAATCACCGGATTTACAAACCAGTCCCCATACAAAATCTATTGAAGTTTAAAAGTATCCCCGGATTCATTTTAAAAAAATCTGGTAACCTTAGCCTAGTACTCCCATCAGCCCCAGCCAGCATGTTCAATGGCTAGGGGTGATCAGAGCTGTAGTCAGACAACATTTAGAGTGCTTCCCTGTTCTTCATCTCTGGTTTAGAGAGATAGCTGTCTGTGCCTCAGTTACACAGGCCCTGGTTATTTCCAAACTAAGTTATTGCTATGTGTTCTATGCAGGGCAGCCTTTAAAGACAGTATGGAAACTTCAGCTGGTACAAAATGCAGCTATTAAGATACTGATGGAGGCCCAGTGGTTGGAGTATATAGCATTATTGCTGGAACAGCAGCATTTGTTGCCTATTTGTGCTGATACTGCCCTTTAAAGTTCTAAACTTTCTGGGATCCAGCTATTTGAAGTACCACCTCTACCCATATGAATCTGTGCAGGCCTTAAGGTGAGCCTCAGAACCCCTGCTTGTAGGCCTGCAGCAATCTAATAGATTGATAGGTATGAGAGATGATGGGGCCCTTTTGGTAGTGACTCCAAAGAGAGTTAAGAGATTGAGGTTCTGACTACATTACACAGCAAGTGAAAGAAAAGAAAGAGGAAAGGATGAAAGAGATAGGAAAATGGTGGACAGAAAACTATGGGAGTGAAATTAATCTAAAGGAGAGAAGTTAATATAACTAGCCAGACAGGCCGAGTTTCAGGAGCTTGACTCGTCAAAATGAGTTTTTAAAAAGGACAACAGTGAGACAAATATCATAAAGTTTGCAATCTAGGCAATTTATCTTTAACTCGGCTTGAGGGATTATCTAGAGATAAAAAAGGATTTTAACGTAATAAAACCAAGACACATTTTATGATCCTATCATCGGGAAAAGGATGCAACTGAGCTCTACTTAACAACTGTCAAAAGTAGTACAAGAACCTCAAGAGAGTCTCCAAGATTTCTTAATTAGAGAGCTGGACCCGAGGAAAAAAATCCTGTTTACCTCAAACCTAATGTATGATCCCACCAGACAAAACGTTCTGCTCCATTCCATCCTTAAAGGACTACAGAGTTAATATTTGGCTTATGTTACAGCCTTATATAAAAGGACAACTGATACTGTATTTGAAAAAAGGAAACATAGTTGTCAGTGATGAAATAGAGACCCAGCAGAAATAGGAAAATAGAATGTGTGTTATGACAGGAAAAAACTGCAGCAGCAGCTCCCTGCTCAAGTTCTGGCTGGAACGTCTTCACCATGGAAAAGTATAACCCTCTGCTGAATGAGATAAGGGAACTGAAAGCCAGCTCTGAAGAAATTAAAGATATAAGAGCTGAAATTAATTTCCCAAAACAATCTTTTCAGAGTACCAACCTCCCTGCCAATAGTAGAAAAGGGGAGGGGCACTGATAAATACAACACCAAACATAGTTTTTAGGTGTTGCCAATAAATAGCTGGCACCAAAACAGGGGCCACCTAGAACCACAAATCACAAGAATGTGCCATATCTTAACTCTGATTATTCTGACAGTCTCATGTGCCCTAGATGATGAGCAAACAGATCACTTATATTATTTCATTGGCTCAAAGGCATTTAGATACCGATTCGTCCTTAGCATCTCTAAGTGGTAAACATTTTTTTTAAAAAACCAAATAGGGAAAAAATTTTTAAAAAACCCAACACCACCTTTAAGTTATCATGCCCACCTACCAGAGACAGGATGTTTTGTGGATAGGACCCTTGATTCTGATGCACAGGAATTTCCCTTCCCTGCCACTCTGGTTACAGCCAGTGTGGGACCAGCTTGATCCAGATGAAGAAGTGGTGAACTTGGATGCGGCGATAAAGCTGGCCATGGGGCTTTTAAGGCCCTCGGAATGCTGTGGTCATAACACTAGAGACAAGAACCACAGCCGACAGTGGACAATCAGCTTGGAACACCCTCATTCTTCTGCTTTTCTTCAACCGTGGTACAAATTAGTGGGCCCTGATATAAAGATCATACATAAATCAATCCAGCTATTGGCATATTACTGGCCAGGATACAGGAGATGGTTTATTCTTTTCTGGGAGAAGAGTGTGAAGTGAAAATAACTAGAGTTTGTGTTAAGCTTCTGTTAATTTAGCCTATCTTAAGCTTTTTCTTCCATTAACTTGTGGGGAGAGGCAGGCAGATTCCAGTGCAGTTGACTAAATTTATGTGACTGTTGTACTGTTTAGGCCTCCGCTGAAGTGGTTCTGAATCAATAAAAGAATGATTTTTTTTCTCCCTGGACTATAGTATAACATATACCATTAGGATTTAAACTTCCCACCTCTAGAAGTGAGAGTGAGCAGAGGGCCCTGGCTTTTAAGTTATGCTAGTATTCCTGCCAGCGATGGTAATGCTTTTAGGCATTTCAGCACTTTCCCCTCTGCAGAGGCAGGAGAACTTTTAGGATGGTCCATCCTCAGGGGCTGATGGATCCAGTGGATTTTCTGGCTTATATGACTGGCGCTCCTGTCAAAGCCCTGTTCAACAACTGGAACATCCAAAGGCTCAGGTTGTTGACACAATCACCCTTGAGCACCGTCTCCTGCTTTGTGGAGCCCGCTTGGATCCCTGGTATATGCCAGAGCTTAGGGCAAGGAAGCAAACTGGGGGTCGCTCTTACGTGAGTAGAGGAAAACTTGGATCAAATGCAAATGAACCACGGTCAAGCAAGAAGAGAAAGGCATTTGAATATTCCTGAGTTCCCATACTACCAGTCATTCTTAGGAAGAGTACCTCTTTGTGGATTAATTTACAGAGGTAGCAGCCAAGACCAACCATAACCTTCCTGCCATGCACTTCTCAGCATTAGCTTTCCAGGCAGTATGGAGATTTCTGGTGTCAAATAACCTAGCTATGGAATATTTTAAAACAGCAGTGAGGCAGAGTAGCACAACAAAATGCTTTACAACAAAGGTCTCCTGTAAACTGATCTTGAAGAAGATCCCAAACTGGTCATAGTAGTTCAGCTGAATGACACTGAATGGGCACAATGGAGGCAGAGAAGTAATATCAATTTTCTGCCATAGCCACCACCCAATAAGCTCTAAAATGTGTTCTGCACTATGTTCAGTTGTGTTTCATCTTATTTTCCTGCATTTGTACTGTATCACTTAGGAAACATTCATACTTGCATTTGTAGTTTTTTTAAAAAAATCCACAGAAAAACCAAATGTTTAGAACAAGCCTCCTATCATTGCTAGCATCAGCTCAAGTAAAGAGTGCTGGAGAAATTTTCCAGTGTTCTATTCAGAACATGGAAACAGTGATTAGTCCTACAAATCTGCAGATAACGCTCCTTCTTGACAGTATGAACAATAGACTCATTTTAAAGCAGAATGGCTTCCATTAGTCATTCAAAGGAACAAAACCAAGAAGGAGAGTCATGTTGCATGCAAGACAAGAATTTCAAGCCATTTTGTTTTAGATTAGTGATACAGTTCTGTTGGTAGCAGATTTCTGAAATTTTGTTTGCATCAGCAAAAGGCTGAAGGAGACAAATCCCAGTAACTCATAGGACAACAATGAAAAATTAATAATTTTCCAGAAAAAAAATGCAAGAAACAGACAATACTGGGTATAATAAAGGAACGATCTTGAGTCAAGTCTATGGGTGCTTTGTATGTAAATAGCACATATGTTCTATATAGGAAATGTGGAATAGAAGCTACAGTCATACCTCAGTTTAAGTATGCCTCAGTTTGAGTACTTTCGGTTTAAGTACTCCGCGGACCTGTCTGGAACGGATTAATCCACTTTCCATTACTTTCAATGGGAAAGTTTGCTTCAGGTTAAGTACGCTTCAGTTTAAGTACTCCGTGGACCGCCTGGAATGGATTAATCCACTTTCCATTACTTTCAATGGGAAAGTTCACTTCAGGTTAAGTACGCTTCAGGTTAAGTACAGACTTCCAGAACCAATTGTTTACTTAAACCGAGGTACCACTGTATTTGGAAAGATAGGAAGTGACGCAGAACACCATTTGTACCCCAAACTCCCCTTAGTCCCCCAGCCTTTGACAAGACTCAAGAGAATAAACTTGAAAATGATTATAGTTGGAAGACTAGGCCAATTGGTTTTAGTGGTTTTGCTAAGCTGGGAAGTTCATAAAGGGTCTGTCTCAAATTGATGTGCTTCAGGATGCTAAATGCCCAGCTTGGGTTTGTATTAATGTAACTGTTGCATTGAGGAGTTGGAAAAACAAGTAGAACATTCCAATGGGAAATCATTTGGAACAATCCAGTTCATTTGGGGTAGCACCTTTCATCAATGAGATATGGCAGGATAAGAAAAGAATTCAGAGAATGGCAAGAAACAAAGTTACTGTATAAGGAAAGGCTGGAGGAACTTGTTACACCTTTTAATGTTAGGTATGTTTTCTTTGCATGTTCTTTTTATGGCTCTTTTGTGGCTGTCAGTGAGTGCATGAATCAACTTTCTGCTTTCTCTCCAGAAAACAAAAACAGAGAGGTAATTTCAAAAAGTGACAGCACTTTTTGAAAAACGGTAACTGTGATGTAGGTGCAGGGATGGAAAGGAAACCAAAGAAATAAAATGCATGCTATATTTGCTAGAACTTGAAGAGCTCCCAGAATGCATGAGAAATGATGACAGAACTTGCTAAGGAGACAGTCCCTAGAGACAATTCCCAATGATGCTTTCCTGCAGCAGTAAACACAGGCTGAAGTACCAGTAGGAAGGTACTCACTCTACTTCACACCACCAACATTCCCAAAATGTACTCTGCACAGGCCCCGGATGGCCAATGGAAGGCCACCAGTTACAGGTAAACAAACTGCTTTGGTGGGGGGGGGGAGGGACTTCTGCTTTCCCCCAGTCTTAAAACTATAGCAACATTAATTCCATTGCAGACAAAATTGGTTCCCAGAAGACTAGATCTGGTCTCATAAGAAGCCTGCTGGAATGTGCAGCAAAAGAGAAATAGAATGACTACAAGGGAGATGTTTCTTTGTGGGTGTCCTTTTGCTAGATTGGCATCTGCTTCTGCCTACAAGGCCACAGACCAGGGATAGGAAAACTATGACTCTCCAAATGTTGTTGGATGGCAACTTTTTGACCATTGGCCATGCTGGTTCGGCTAAATGGGAGTAAGTGTCCAACATCATCTGGAAAGCCACACGTTCCCCACTCCTATTGTAGACGAAGAGGTACCATTTGCCAACTAAGACAAATGGAATATTTGCACTGGCATGTGAAGATGTAAACCTGTGACTGTGTGCATGCAGTAGCTGAGGAGACCCTATTACAGAAACCTTTTTTACTCGGAATTCAATAACGGTATGTGAAATACCATATTAAAAATTAAGTTAAGACATTTCTTACTTAACAGTTACATTGTGTGAAAGGTTTTGGTGCTGATCAGGCATGCCTCATGTGAATCAACCGATGTTTGCATAGTGATTTAATGTAAAGATCTGGATGCCATTCAAAAGAGCTCTTTTTTAAATATATACAAAAGATAACTCAAGGATCTAAGCCATATTTAAAGCATTGTACAAAAATATTTTAGCATTTAAATATTTTAGCATTTAAAAGTATTTCTTCACAATTCTTACAAAAATGAATGTACAATTTGATTTTGTCTTTAAAGATTACTTATGGAAGCAGTCCCGTGACAAGGAAGCACAAAGCAAAGTGGTGTGGTTTTCCCACTCAAGGCAAAACACTGCACAGTTAAGTCATTTGGCTCTCTGAAAGGGGTGTAATTCATCTTCTTCACTGTTTCCTTAGTTTATATAAATAGTTACATGGTCAAGGACTTATCATTTCATCCAAAACAAGCAGAGCCGTTTCATAGAGGGTTCTGAAAACAAGAGCAGGGAGCAGCTGTGTAAGTTACACAAATGACTGGCAAATGAAGAGTTTTCCATTAACTAAAACATCTGCTTACTATGACATTTCTGATACTCTTATGCAAAAGTATGGATGTTAGATTAAAATTAATTGCTTCACGGTACTATGAACTGGGTTTTGTACTGATTAATTTATCTCTCCTAGTCAAGGCCCCATCCTGGTGATCTTCCTATGCAGCAGTATACTCTATGTACAAGGTTTCCTGTACCAAAGAGCTTATCGGGAGAGCACTGAGCTTCAAACAAAAGTACTCTGTCTCATATCCCCATTCCACACTCTTGTGTATACTGGAATAATCAAGAAAGAAACGTGCACAAGATGCTAACGGAAACAAGCCATGTTACCCTTGATGGATTCCTAAGATTTTACAAATCTGATGCATTCTCACAATGAGAAAGATACTGGGGGTAAAGTACTCAAAATCTTTATTACCTAGCTCCAAGTATTAAGAACATTGTTTGTTTATTAACATTGAGAGACGTGGCTAAGAGTATCCATCTGCAAATGGCATCAGCTGGAATCTTTTAAAGAATTAAGTAACATACTGATCACTGAATAAAAAACCACTGATGCATTCTATGTATTTGATCTCATCTTGCATGACCTAATAAGCTCAATATACATGAAGTATGGAGAAAAGCAGAAGCTTTGCTGCTAACATATAGCTGCATGTGTTGTTCAAAAACTAAACAAAAAACCCCCTTTAGAATTGCAAGAAAAAACTGAAAGGCATTTCTTTCTTTCTTTACATGCTCCATGTGGGCCTCAAATAACTGATTACTCAAGGGTCATCAGTTCAAGCCCCACATTGTGCAAAACAATTCATGCATTCCAGAGGGCTGGACTAGATGACCCTTGTGGTCCCTTCCAAATTTGCAATTCTATTATGATACATAAGGCCAATGAGAAGATAAAATCTAAACTGCTTAATACCAGAGTGCTTCATATGGTTTTATGTACTATTATTGCAAATGTTCTGATACTTTTAATGAATAGCGGTATATCAATATTTTTGCAAATAAAATTTGACACTAGAAAATAATGCATTACACACCAGCACTAGTATATATCTTTTCTACAAAGCAGAACATAAAAATTCCACCAAAGGTGTACCTTTGCATGCTGCTACCATCTTTCTTGATAATCTCGCTGTATGATGTTAACTTCGTCTGAAGGGCAGATGCTATATCCTTTATGTATGATAGCCTATGCTTACCTGCTGAAAAACATGATTATGAAAACTGAGCCTTACTGAGAAACAGAAATAGGTAGAATAGAAAAGGGAACAGAAATATTCCCTTAAGGTGTAAAAGTACGGTAAATTCACTAATCATGGCTGTACTAAAAGAATCATTTCAAGCTAGCTATGAATTCAATTGCCTTTTTGAAGAGGCAATAATTTGTTCTGAAAATCAAATAGCATTTTGTGAAAAATAAATACTACAAGGTATTTGCATTTATACAGAATCTGAAGTTTTCAGAAAGTGTTAGATCTTTGCCGCCAAGAAGAAACCTATTCGGGGGAAATGCTAGCAATTTGGTTTTTTACCCCTTCTCCAATAATTTCTAGCATAGAATTTGCCCTTTAACTAAACAACACACTCAGAGTTCATGCTTTCATTCAGCTATCTATGACCTCAAACTCTCTCTTCGGGTTAGTCAGTTAGGATTTTTACCCCAATATGAATCACTCAACATTTACAGTTGTTAAACCTCATTCCCCATTTTAACACCTATTCATGCAGCTTGCAGAGATTCCCTTGCAGCATTTTCCAGTCTGCTTGTGTTTTCAACATCTTGGATAATTTGACATCATCTGCAAACTTGGTTACTTCCCTGCTCACGTAACTCCGAATCATTTTTAACAAGTTAAGTGGCCTTGGTCCCTATACAGATCCTTAGGAGAGTCATACTTATCTCCCTCTCTTAGGAGAACCAGTTGACTTCCAATGCCTGCTTCTTGAGCTTTTACTATCAAGCTTTAACTAGCAAGCTTACTCCAAAGTCTTTGATGAGGGGTTGTCAAAAGCAATTTGGGAGTCCAGAAATCAGAATTAAACTTGTGCAACTTTCAATGATTTCAAAGTCTTGTTTTTACTCACCTTTAATTAAAGCAACAATGTACACAGTTGCTGCAATGCTGACAATCCCTTCAATTTCTTCAGACTCAATGGACTCTGTTAACTCATTTAGAAAAGATCTAAGAATGAATGGAATATGCATTAAATATACAAGTAAAGAGGAAAAAAACAAGAGCTATCAGAGTTCTTAGGTTTAAGATCCTGTGCAAAACTCTTAATAACTTCAAGGCACTGTTACCAAATCCATTGCTGTCACAGCACCCTCCCCAGGAACCTCGGAACAGCTACTTCTTTTCTCTACCTTCAGCCCAGTTTTCCCCCGCCTCCTACCTCAAACTTTCCACTTCAGCCTCTCTAGGCAGACCATAGCCCTAATCCATTTCCTAGTTAACTCCCTCCATTCCAGTGTATCTGGGTGAGGAGGTGGGCAAATAGGACAAAACACCACATCTCCATTCTTAGCATTACAATAATAGAATTCTCGAGTTGGAAGGGGCCATGAGGGTCTACTAGACCAACCCCCTGCAGTGCAGGGATCTTTTGCCCAACGTGGATCTTGAACTCTCAACTCTGAGATTAAGAGTCTCATGCTCTACCGACTGAGCTATCCCACTGCTACCAAATGTACAATTCCTGTCAATTTTCTTAAAATGTACAAGCATTTAGAAACATAAAGTCACCAATCTAATAGAACTAAATTGTCATATATATAGTTAGAGTGAGAATCCTTCTAGATGTAACCCACTGTGATAGAAACATAAGAAGTAAAGATGACATCATTTGTATAATTCAGCAACTCATGTATTTTGTCCAAATAGCAACCTTTCCTTCCACAACAATCTCTAACCCAACTTGATCACATCCAATTTGCTGCCAAAACTTTTTGTGCCCACAATCTCCCTTCAGCTAAATATCTTCTTTTGGTTATTCCAATATATTGGTATACCATGTGGTCCTCACAGAGGGCCTTTTTCTAAATAGACCAATTACTACAGTAAATGCTCTGCCCTGTTTGCAAAATACATTCGTACCTTGGATCCCAAACGCATTGCAAGTTGAACGTTTTGGCTCCCAAACGCCGCAAACCTGGAAGTGCTTGTTCTGGTTTGCGAACGTTCTTTGGAACCTGAACGTCCGATGGGGCTTCCGCAACTTCCAATTGGCTGCAGGAGCTTCCTGCAGCCAATTGGAAGCCGTGCCTTGGTTTCTGAATGTTTTGGAAGTCGAACAGACTTCCGGAACGGATTCCGTTCGACTTCTGAGGTACGACTGTACCACCTTTGCTAGAAATACATTGCTTCATGTATCAAAGAATTACATTCACCCTCTTTACAATGGTAGCTCAGTTATCTTACAATTAACCAATAACCAAATTCAATTGTTCACCTCTCAAAGTGATTTATAATTAATGCTACAAAGCATGGATCCTTCCATGTGCCAAAGTCTACCATTTTGCCATCCACAGAGTCCGTCCACACATTTATCCCTCTGCTATGCCCCAGCAATATTTAATTAAATATCTTTCCCACTACCATTACTTAATTTTGTTTATGAATTGCTTCCTCAAGCAACTCACCATGCAACAACATATATAAAACCGCCTGTGAACCACACATTGTTTATGAACCATAGTTCAGCTACTTTATTATAGATTAAAAAGTTGTAATAATATATTCATCCTATCTGAGTGAGGGAAACTGAGTACAATCATATTCAGCTTCTCATGCTGTATTTGAAAGTGAAAATGGCAAAATATTCAGTCTTCTAGGAGTATCCCACCACTGTCACCCAATACACGCTCACACTTTTCTTACTATGAAAGAGCTCTCATGGGAAAGCAAGTGCATTTCAACATCAAGCTAAACTGATGACGAAGTATGGTTTGAGCAGCAATGGTTACAAGAAAGATAGATTTTAGATTCAAGGACTATATGTGGCAAAAATTGTAGTTTCAAATGCAACAAGTTCCTGATCCCTGGAAACTGAACAGTTCAATATGAGCTCTAAAACTGTGTTTTTTAGATTAATTTTGTCAAATACAAAAATAAGTACAGTGGTACCTCGAGTTACAAACGCCTCAGGTTACAAACGCTTCAAGTTACAAACTCTGCTAACCTGGTAGTTACCTTGAGTTGAGAACTTTGCCCCAGGATGAGAATGGAAATCGTGTGCCGGGGGTGCAGCGGCAGCAAGAGGCCCCATGAGTGAAAGCACGCCTCTAGTTAAGAACAGTTTCAGGTTAAGAACGGACCTCCAGAATGAATTAAGTTCGTAACTAGAGGTACCACTGTATATGAATAGAAATAAGTACAGTGGTTCCTCTACTTACGAATTTAATGCGTTCCGAACGCACATTCGTAAGTAAAAAAAAATTGTAAGTCGAATCCCATAGGAATGCATTGGGAGAAAAAAATTGTAAGTAGAAGCAACCCTATCTAAAAATTCGTAAGTAGAAAAAATCCTATCTAAACCGCATCCAAGATGGCGGACGGAGCTCCATTCGTAAGTAGAGGTACCACTGTACATGAATAGTAAAACAGATTCTTAGTAAATAGATTTCCAGGTTAAATCAAGTATAACAGACTAGGGCATGTCATTTTAAAGGGAGAACCTTATTTTTTGCAAATTTCTTTGGTGAGTGGTCTTAAAACTGACTGCCCGTCATTCTGCTCCAATACATATACTTGAGAAACTGAAGCAACTTGGAAGTGTCTTTGTTCATCCATTTTGTTCTAGGAAATGCATGGTAGAATAGGCTTCAACTAGATAGCTTAAAGCCCGGGGTGGGGCGGGGTGGGAATAACAGTAGCTTGCTTCAAGATAAAGGCATTGACTGGAGAATAGCTTGTCACTTACTGCCAAGTCAGAGACCATCTCCTCTCTCTGATACAGCTGTCAAACTAAGCCAAGGAACACAGCCCAATTGCCTGGGGTTGGGGGCCCCATAGTGGCAATCTACAATGCATTTTGATAAGGGCAACTGCATGCATCCCGAGTAAAAAAAAAGGTAAAGGTATCCCTGACCGTAAGGTCCGAGTAGTGATGACCAAATATGTATATTTAAAGTAGAACCCATTTTCCTGATTATTATTTTCCAAAAAAATGTAGGGTGGGTGAACATTGCAGGCCTAAAATAGCTGTGATTGTATTATGTTTGAAGACTGGTAAAACTAGTCTTCAACATACTAGTGCTAAATTAGGGTTCCAGTAAAAAAGAAAGTATAACTAAATGCATTCGGGCTGCCATTATAAAGTGTAGGTCTGAAGGAGCTCCTACCAATTTGTAAAATAAAGGAAGGAAGAAACAAAAAGCCTAGCATAAAAGTTGGCTGATAGACATGGAGATCTGCCAGTGGATATTAACTGCCTTTTTATCTACAAGGAATTAAAGCTTGGCTCCAGTTCATACTTACCCCGTCAGCTCTCTCATTCGCATGCTCATGTCAAGCACTGCCATCAGCAGCCCACATCGCACTCAAGGGTTCAACTGCATGGTACAGGGGAGGAAGGTACACTTGCTCCTCCACAATCTGGGCAGAAGTACAAGCAGTGATGCAAGAAGAAATGGAGCTATCTGCTCTGGGGGGTGGGGATAGAAAGAACTTACCTGACCACATTTGCTGACTTGTTCACTATTGCCATCAACATGCTTGAAAGTGGGGGGAGGTCTGAAAAAGACTTGGGTTGAATCAGCTCTTCTGGAGTGGACGCCTAAAGCGGAAGAAACCCAGAGACTCTATTCAGGCAAACTGGAAGTGAATACACAGCATGCAAAGCATTAAGAATTTTGATACTTTAAGTTTATGTAATATTTAACCGGAACCGCCAGAAAAAAGATTTACTAGATGTCTACAATTAGGCTTTTGAAAAAGGAAAGCTGACAGGCGGAAGGAGCATTCAGTTCCTATTGTCTCGTTACTTGATACCATTATTGAGGCAAAGCCTGGAGCCAGCCCCTTCTTGCTCAGCCCCTTGCCATGAGTAGTCCTAGAATGTGTAATGGAGATCTTATTTAAATAAATAAAAAATTATACAGTGGAACGTGTGCATGCAGAATACCACCTAATAACAAAAGTGCAGTTTTTCTAAGGATTAGGAAGCCAATCTATTTCATGAGTGAATGAGAGGTCATGAGAAATGGCTTTGGAAACTGCCATCCCCTTGACAAATGCAGTACCGGTACTTGCTACATGACATTATATCAAACAGTACATTAGCAATTGTTGTGGCTTTGATAGGGGAATGCAAACTAAGATGTAACAGCTCTTAAAGGTCTGTTGCACCTGCTGGCATTCAGAGCAGTGTGGAGGTTGACAGCAGCTTAATAGTAAATTTAGGGATCATAACTAATGGGGAACAGATGGCATAGTGCTTTCTCATTGGGTAGGAATGAGGGGTGTGTGTCCACTGACCAGCTTGAGGTCTGAACTGGCAGCTACCACTTGAAAATCTCATTCAAAGTACCATTACCAAGTCCTTCAACTCTGTGTCCTTGACACAGCCCTTACTAAAGAGTGACTCTTCCAAGCCCGCGTTTGCCATTCAGTTGAGTGAATTCCACATTTGAATGAACAATGATTAAGTGAGGAAAAAAGTATGCATAGGAGTGTGTAATTGTTTCAGAGCTTCTCTAGCACTCATCATCAATGCAGCTACATTATTATTATTATTTGGCTCTTGTGTCCTCACAGATCTGCAACTTAACAATAAGGCTGCCTTTTCTTAGGGACTTTAGGCTAGGGACTGGAGAACGGTATGAAATCACATGACAGCTCGTATCAAGCTCAGATCTGACCTGTAAGCTGCCTAGATAGGAGACAACTTGGAAGCCATACAATTCATTAGCCACTCTGAGCTCATCCATGAAAATCTACTACTACTACTACACTACTACTACTAATAATAATAATAATATTTCTATAAAATGAAATGAAAACAAATTGCACAGATCTGAACAGACAGCTGGACTAGATGTGATGTTTCTATAATCAGCCTTCACTCTACTGGTGTCCCAAGAATTTGCTTAGGTAGTATCCTTTGTATGCTTGAAAACTGCCTGAACACCCCTCGGCATATTTCCCCAAAGCCTTGGTTATTCATAGGTCCTTGAGACACTGGGTCTAATAGCAGTAAACATGTCACAGCACAGCTGAGGCTTGGTATACCCTGGCTGGGCTCCCTGATTGGGGTCCACACCAAACAAAGGAAATGGTAATTATCAGGATTTCTTGCAATGAAGAGAGCAAGGTGGATGACCATTCCTCCCCCCCCCCCACCGCCCGCAGTATACGTCTGGCAAGACATTTATTTCAGATAATTTTGAGCTGCTAAAAAATATCTAAGTGGTTTACAAAAACACAACACAGAAAACGCAAGTCTGTATAATAAAAACGAATGCAAACAAAAAAACCAGTAAGAAAAACCAGTAAGAAACAAAGACAGAAATTCAGCAGCTATGCTCCTCATCCAAGAAGCTAACTGATAGCTTTAAGATTTCTGGTGCAGCCTGTCTCATTTCTTTCTTCTGAGGGGGACACAGAGTAACTGACGGCAAAAGCTAATCAGAAGATACAGTTTAATCAGCAAAGAACCAGGAGGGAAGATACTGGTCCCCATGTCTCACCTTACAAAAGGTCACTGACAGCAACAAAGTAATAATAGGAACCAAGCATTCCTTTAGCCTTTCAGTTTTGCAGAACATTCTACATTTTGCTCACTGTAATTTTGCGTGACGGATTACTGCCATGAGAACCTTCAGGCTGAATTTCAATTCCAATAATAAGGATAGTGAGACATGAAGCATTTCTAATAACCTTGAAGCCAAAATCTTTGACATGTAGAACAGTGGTGGTTCCACACTTAGAGCAGACAGCGGCTGCAACTCTGGAAAGTACTGTATTCCACACCACTCTCTCCTTTTCTTCCCATCACTGCCGCTGCCACCTTTATACTTCTTGTTTTAGGTATTGGGTGAAGGTGAGCAGAGCCACTCAGATATCACAGTTTCAGTTCAGGTAGAATCAGTGCTTGTTAGAAGTCCCCCTCATCCCCGAACAATCTATCCAGCTTTTCTGAGTGGAAATGAACACATGTGGGCTTGAACATATTTTAAAGGCTCTTGGGAAGCAGAGTCCATGGAAAACAGATACTCCTAGCATGCTTCATAGCAGTGGCTAACCCTGTGGTACACACTACATTATTTTGGACTATAGCTCCCATAATTCCTGACTCTAATGGCTGATGCAAGCTACAACATCTGGAGGGTCACAAATTAGTCACCACTCTAGACCATCAACTGTATATAAGATGAGTGTAAAAAAAAGTAGCATTATTCAAGATAAATGAAAGGTAATTTGTTAACTGGCACTGGATTTTTGTTGTTATATTTAAACTCTTCCAAAAACTGAAGACAAACCAGTTTCTCCAACAACAATAAATTTATGGTAAGGTTATTAGACAATAAAAATGAACCACAGTTTTATAGCTGTAATAAAAAGTGCAACAGCAAGCAATTTATATTCACAAGAATAAGAACTTGGATTTATGGTGACATTCTTTTTATAAAATACACTGACTATAGAAGTTAGTACAAAAAATATATCTCAGCATCAATTCACTAATAAACCTGTGCATGATCACTTGATACCTCCATTTCCCTTCATGCTTACAGAGCATTTTCATAAAGAAAGCAAAACCAAGCCTTGTACCTTTTTTTGCAAGGTGTAGCCTGTCTCGACTACTGTTGCAGCGAGCAGAGAAGAAAGGATTCCATGGTGAACAGCTGGGCAAGTCAAAGCACAACTCTGAACCACATGTACAAATTCTCGAAGAGGCTCCTGAACAGAATGAATGAACTAGAACAAATAAAACATAGTTTTAAATTATATTATAATTATGTTTATTTATATCCGCATAATCCCTAGACTAGAACACAAAAGACAGTGTACACAAATTAAAATACAAATAAAATACAGAAGACTAAAAACATAGAAGGTAATACAGTAGTTAAAAAGTAATTAAAATGCAGATAGTAAAAAAAGCACATCATTATTTAAAAGCCTGTTGGAATAAAACAGTCTTGGAACTTGGAACTGTTGGAACTTGCCAGCAGAACAAGAGAGTCAGTTTAGCTTCTCTAGGATGGGAGTTCCAGAGTCTGAGAGAAGCCACTACCAAACATCCCTGTGAGGGTGGCGGGATCAAGAGAAGGGCCTCCCCTGAAGGTGTCAGAACGTGGGGGTGGGTTTGCCTGGCAGAATGGGGTCCTGGGCCTAAGCTTTAGAAGTCAGGCTTTAGAAGTAATAACAGCACTTTGAATAAACAGATTTAGATTTCTCAAGGATAACACTTTCAGAGAGAACAAGAGTTATGAGTCTCTGTTTTCAGGAGTTTAATCGTTTGGGTATAGCTGCACAACTCAGCACAGAGAAAATCTTCATGAAAGTCGCAGCAGCTTAATAACATGTACCCAGTAACAGCAGTCTACAAAGAGCATTGAAGGTGAACTGCCTCCTTTCATGTGGAAGAGGGAACAAGTCTCGCACCCAGTCCCAGCCAGCCCATGCAAGCAGTGCAGCATCACTCGTTTCAGAAAGTGGAGGATGGAAGGAAGTATATGCACCTTCCCATGTTGGTACTATGACACAAATCTTAGAATGGTAAATTAATTAACGTGCTCCAATTCTTTGCTGCTTAGAAACAACCCAAATCATGATCAACAGCCCAGTTCCAATAGTTTGTGCAGAATTATTTTTCCAATATAAAGAGAGTTAAAAGGCTCAAGAAGAAACAGGGTCATGAATCCTTATGAAACTGAAACTAAGAATTAATGCTGACAAAGGGATTAAACAACCTCACTACGAAATGGAAATATAGGAGTCAAGTAGCAGTGAAAGTGGAGGTAACACATTTCTGGCAAGGTTGCTATAAGGAAACAGCTTTGGAATAGTGGCATGCAAAGCTTGATGACACTACTTAAGCTAGTCCACCATCCTTTCACACTTGTACTGGCACTGAATTTCAGGCAAGCCTTTCAGCAGAGACACAGGGGGGGAAATCATGGTGCAACGTCTATGAAAGCTATTGAAAAGCCTGCTATGAAAACTAATGACCACTTTGTCCCTTCATTAAGCAGTAATTTTGCTTGTCTGGGCAGATTGTTGGTATACATAAAATGTATACAGTACTGTTACTTCTTCCTTTTAACTGGTGTGTTTTTCTGCATTTCTTTTTATTTGTGATGACCTCTTGCCTTTAGAAACATAGAATCATAGAGTTAGAAGAGACCACAAGGGCCATCCAGTCCAACCCCCTGCCAAGCAGGAAACACCATCAAAACATTCTTGACATATGCCTGTCAAGCCTCTGCTTAAAGACCTCCAAAGAAGGAGACTCCACCACACTCCTTGGTAGCAAATTCCACTGCCGAACAGCTCTTACAGTCAGGAAGTTCTTCCTAATGTTTAGGTGGAATCTTCTTTCTTGTAGTTTGAATCCATTGACTTTTTTTTAAAGTGGGTTTAAGAGTAAAAGTAGGCATCAAAAGGACACACATTTCCTTACTATAGAGAAAAATCAATACCCCTATATCTCTTTGGAGGCTAAGGTTTCTAGACTCTTTTGTGAGCTTCAGCCACGCCTGGCCAATACAGCCGTGAATGTCAAACAGAAAAGTGCTCACGTCACCTGAAAGGTTTCACTCCCCAATAATTGTAGATAGAATAAGTCATTCATTTGTCAAGAAACAAGCTGGCCAACTTCCTATGCAACAAATACCTGGATTCCTTCTTCACGCTGTCTTCTGAGTCTCAGTGCCATGCATTCTAGAATCTTCTGGAACATCATCTGAACATTGTCAAGAAGCTCTTTCCAGTCACTGCTATCAGTATTATGGGCTAAAGAAGCTTCAACCACCTCTCTCAGGATACCAAGTATCATTGGAATGCAGACATAGCCTCTGTCTAAGCAAAGAAAAACTGAATTAGCTATTAGAATTCAGATTTTAAGCTATGCCACCCCATATAACTATCATCTGTCTGTCTGCCTGTCTGCCTGCCTAATGGCTAAATAACTCCTGGAGGTTATTGATACTATGATCTTTTGATATTTATTGATTTAATTAATTTATTGCATGTATATCTCACCTTTTTCTCCAAGGCACTCAAGGTGGGGTACATGGTTCTGCCCGTCTCTCATTTAATGCCTACAACAACCCTGTGAGATACTATGTTAGGCTGAGAGGCAGTGACTGGCCCAAGGTCACCCAGAAAGCTTCATGGTACCCAGGAAGCCTGTGGCACAATGAGTCAGTGTGTCTGGTTGTTAACCAGAAGGTTGGTGGTTTGAGCCCATCCAGGGACAGCTGTGGGCAGAATTTCTGCATTGCAAGGGGTTGGACTAGAATCTAGATGGCCCTCAGGGACATCTTCCAACTCTACAATTCTATGATTCTATGGCTGAGTGGGTATTTGAACCTTGGCTTCCTAGGTCCTACTCAGACATTCTAACCACTAAACCACATCAATGTCACAGGCATTCCTCTCCAGTTTAGCTCATTTTCTGCAAGGTAGCAAAACAGGATTTGACTTATATCCCGATCATGTCTCTTTCCACCCATACCTGGTTTCTTGCACATGTGTGCACACAGAATGCCTATTCATCCAGAAACAAAGGCAGCCAAAGTCTACTCAAGAATAGGCTTTCTTAGCCTGAAACAAAGGGCTGCCCAAGTGTCAACTTAATGATATATTCAGAAGAGGATATAGTGAAGCTGCCAATTATGTGCATCAACAGGGTGGAGGCTGCTGCATAGACACTGTGGACATAATAATAATAATAATAATAATAATAATAATAATAATAATAATAATAAAGGACAGAAGTGAGGAGCCTCAAAGTTGGAGAATGGCTGTGGCTCTCCAAGCCTCTGGGCACTCAGAATCTGTCTCTCTAGGCCAGGCATGTCAAACCTGCGGCCCTCCAGATGTTTTGGCCTACAACTCCCATGTTCCCTAGCTAGCAGGACCAGTGGTTGGGGAAGATGGGAATTGTAGTCCAAAACATCTGGAGGGCCGCAGGTTTGACATGCCTGCTCTAGGCCATACGCCTGGCCAAGCATTTTTGCCCAACTGAAATGCGTCCATGAACTTGGATAAAAGCTCTCGCTTAGAGAGGGGCATGTGAGTGGGCGTAGAAAGTAACCTACTGTACCGAAGGTAAAACTGACATTTGTTGCTCTGCCTACCACTGACCCGTGGTCTATGGAAGGTTGTCCAGAAGGCAATGTGGCTTTCAGACTGAAAAAGGACCCTCATTTCTAATACAGGATAGGAACTGTTTTGGCTCTATGGCTTTGCCATCCAATTAATGCACTCAGAAAAGGAGGTATTTTGGTGAAGTAGTTAAAAGTCAGCAAAAACAAGACCTGGAGCTGACTGTGGCTCAGATCATCAGCTTCTTATAGCAAAATTCCAGCTTAAACTGAAGAAAGTAGGAAAAACCACTGAGCCAGTAAGATACGATCTAAATCAAATCCCTTATGAATACACAGTGGAAGTGAGGAACAGGTTTAAGGATTTAGATTTGGTGGACAGAGTGCCTGAAGAACTATGGATGGAGGCTCGTAACATTATACAGGAGGCAGCAACGAAAACCATCCCAAGGAAAAGGAAATGCAAGAAAGCAAAATGGCTGTCCAACGAGGCCTTACAAATAGCGGGGGAGAGGAGGCAAGCAAAATGCGAGGGAGATAGTGAAAGATACAGGAAACTGTAGATTTCCAAAAAATAGGAAGGAGAGAGAAGAGGGCCTTCTTAAATGAGCAATGCAAAGAAATGGAGGAAAACAATATAATGGGGAAAACCAGAGATCTGTTCAAGAAAATTGGAGATATGAAAGGAACATTTCGTAAAAAGATTACCATAATAAAGGACAAAAGTGGTAAGGACCTAACAGAAGCAGAAGACATCAAGAGGAGGTGGCAAGAATACACAGAGGAATTATACCAGAAAGATATGGAGGTCTCGTACACCCCAGGTAGTGTGGTTGCTGACCTTGAGCCAGACATCTTGGAGAGTGAAGTCAAATGGGCCTTAGAAAGCACTGCTAATAACAAGGCCAGTGGAAGTGATGATATTCCAGCTGAACTATTTAAAATTTTAAAAGATGATGCTGTTAAGGTGCTACACCCAATATGCCAGCAAGTTTGGAAAACTCAGCAATGGCCAGAGGATTGGAGAAGATCAGTCTACATCCCAATCCCAAAGAAGGGCAGTGCCAAAGAATGCTCCAACTACCGCACAATTGCGCTCATTTCACACGCTAGCAAGGTTATGCTTAAAATTCTACAAGGCAGGCTTAGGCAGTATGTGGACCGAGAACTCCCAGAAGTGCAAGCTGGATTTCGAAGGGGCAGAGGAACCAGAGACCAAATTGCAAACATGCGCTGGATTATGGAGAAAGCTAGAGAGTTCCAGAAAAATGTCTACTTCTGCTTCATTGACTATGCAAAAGCCTTTGACTGTGTCGACCACAGCAAACTATGGCAAGTTCTTAAAGAAATGGGAGTGCCTGATCACCTCATCTGTCTCCTGAGAAATCTCTATGTGGGACAAGAAGCTACAGTTAGAACTGGATATGGAACAACTGATTGGTTCAAAATTGGGAAAGGAGTACGACAAGGTTGTATATTGTCTCCCTGCTTATTTAACTTATATGCAGAATTCATCATGCAAAAGGCTGGACTAGATGAATCCCAAACCTGAATTAAGATTGCCGGAAGGAATATCAACAACCTCAGATATGCTGATGACACAACCTTGATGGCAGAAAGTAAGGAGGAATTAAAGAACCTTTTAATGAGGGTGAAAGAGGAGAGCGTAAAATATGGTCTGAAGCTCAACATCAAAAAAACCAAGATCATGGCCACTGGTCCCATCACCTCCTGGCAAATAGAAGGGGAAGAAATGGAGGAAGTGAGAGATTTTACATTCTTGGGCTCCTTGATCACTGCAGATGGTGACAGCAGTCACGAAATTAAAAGACGCCTGCTTCTTGGGAGAAAAGCAATGACAAACCTAGACAGCATCTTAAAAAGCAGAGACATCACCTTGCCGACAAAGGTCCGTATAGTTAAAGCTATGGTTTCCCCAGTAGTGATGTATGGAAGTGAGAGCTGGACCATAAAGAAGGCTGATCGCAGAAGAATTGATACGTTTGAATTATGGTGCTGGAGGAGACCCTTGAGAGTCCCATGGACTGCAAGAAGATCAAACCTATCCATTCTTAAGGAAATCAGCCCTGAGTGCTCACTGGAAGGACAGATCCTGAAGCTGAGGCTCCAATATTTTGGCCACCTCATGAGAAGAGAATACTCCCTGGAAAAGACCCTGATGTTGGGAAAGATGGAGGGCACTAGGAGAAGGGGACGACAGAGGACGAGATGGTTGGACAGTGTTCTTGAAGTTACGAACATGAGTTTGACCAAACTGCGGGAGGCAGTGGAAGACAGGAGTGCCTGGTATGCTATGGTCCATGGGGTCACGAAGAGTCGGACACAACTAAACGACTAAACAACAAACACAAGTTAAAAGATCAACATCTTACTAGGTATATCCTGTAGGGTAATCATTGAACTGTGATTTCAGTTTCTGTGCTGGATTTGCTTTGTTCTCTGCATCAGAGACACACCACTGCTATCTAACTGCTTGCACAATATGCAGTTCAGGCCCACCTCTGGAACTAGTTCTTTCTAGAACTAACTAACAGCATTTCTAAAACTCATTTTAGTATCAGCAACTGAATTGCACCGTCATTATATAACTTATTTGTTATTACTGCATACAGAAACCTACTTGTATCAACATTGTCGTTAGCTTACTACAATTTATACCATTTGGGCAGAATCCAGTATTGCACAAGCAAACTTCATGATGTGAAGCCCTACTATATGAATTGGACTTCTCTCCTTCCTCTTGCAGCACCCCAAAGAAGATTTTGAGGGTTGCATGGAAGAGGAGAGGAAGGTAAAGTTCTACTTGTCCACAGATGGCATCAGATGCAACCCTTATAAATATGTATTTTATTACACAATATATGCTTTTTCCAATGTTGCTGATTTTCTCTTCTCTGGGATCTACTTTGTATGTTAACCTTGAATATTGGTGTGGGCATGTATGTATGTGTATACACAGTGTTTAAAGTACAGTACATAGTTTCATAAATTTTAATTTTGGAAATGTGGCATCCTTGTCATGTTCTAAAGGTTTATGGGCCAAACAAAACCACACAAAATAAAAGGCAGCATTAATTAGCCAGAAACATACCTGTGTGTATGACGGCAATGGTCAAGTTCAGGAGGTGTGCTTGAAATTCTGAATCACCAAGGCCAACAGCTATAACATCTTTGCAAACTGTCAGGTAATTCTACATATGAAAAGTTGAAATGTATTAAGGTTTTTGTGCATGGCCAGTACTTAATATTTAGATGCGGTTAATAAGCATCTATTGAGATTAAAGCACACTTGAGAGTAGGAAATGGATGACAAGTTATTAGCAAGCTAGGAAATACAAAGTTTATTTTTTAAAATTTCTGTTTAAATATTTTTGTCATTTTTTTAAAATACAGTATTCCCTAATGACACCTCATTTTTGACAGTTTTAAACCAAAAGAAGAGTTAGTAGGCTCTTGCTTATTGGATCAACTTTTATAGGTGAATAAACAAACTTTACAGTGCTACCCTTCAAGCAGAATAACTGGAGAGCAGTTATTTTATAGACATAGGGAGTTTATTTAATCATCCCATTAGCTAATATTAAAATTACATGTTTCTTAAGAAGCCAGACTCATGTTTTATCATGCATTTCCTAAGTAAATAGCAGGCGAGTGCTTTGAAGGATTTAGTATCTACAATCTACAATCCTTTGTTCCACTGGCTGTTACTAGCACAACTCTTGAGGAGCTCACCCTTGTAAAAACCAAAAATGAACGACAAAATAATCCTGCAATCAATATCAGACATCAAACCCCAGTTAAGGAAGCTTAGATATCATTTATCATGGCATCTGATCTGACATCTCATTGCCAGTCAGCAAATCAGAGTCTAAGGCCATGGTTTGAACAAGTTCCTATACAAATTGACAAACCATAGGCATGGCAGTTAGTCTACCTCTTAAGGCTGTTGTGCCACATAAACAAAAGCACAGAGCTAAGGAAGAGAAGAATAAGTGAAGCAACTGTGAGTATCTTGGAAGAGCAAGATAAAAATATAATAAAGTAAAAGGAAACAAATCATAGGTGAGCACAAGCAGCTCTAAATTATGGATTGCATCTGTGTTTCTCTTGTGTGAGGTCTCAATTGAGAAAGTGTGAGGTACTGCACTAATTCAAAATACATGAGAAAACCCCCACAACATGCACATACTGTACATTTTACCTGAACCACCAGCTGAGAGGTTTCACTGAGCTGCTCTATGTTGCCTTCCTCTTCATCTATTTCAAAAGCAGGCAGAATGCTATTTTCTATCCAAACTCCTGCTTTCTCCAAAGCTGACAGGTACTCCTGCCCTTCAGAGGCAAACTGTTAAGATGAAAACAGAAGCACACAAATATGTGATATAATATATTCAGATTTTGAGAGCTATTGCTTCTCAAACGCAAAGCAACTCTTGACATGACAGTACCTTATATTGAAGATGTATATTTAATCTGCAATACAGACTGAAGGCTCTCTGTGCAGTTGCAGGGTAAAAGGGAGGTCTTGCATCAGATCCTCTACTAGAAGAGCCTAGAACATCCTGAAATGTAAAAATTATACTTAGGAAGAAAACAATCTGAACATCCTGCACAGAGATTTTGAGGAGTGGAGGGTATTTACGAGTACAGGTAATTCACATCTTATGCAGAGGTTACGTTCCTGGCCATCACACACATAAGCAAAATAGTGTGAAGCTAGAACGATCCCCAGAACTGACAACATGAACCATAATCCAATACAAAAGAGACTAATAGTTCATTCTATTGAGAAAATTACACTAGGCAACCTAGCTACCCAATTCTGATGATGCACTGGATGCTCACCCTCAAATAAAATGTTAATCCATACACCTGAAGTAAACGGCCACTATTGCCACATTGCCCACTTAAACCTAGTTTAAGTGTCGCTCTAGCAGGCATATACTAGCATGCATTGCATCATCCTGTTCAAACTGTTCTATTTTATTACAGAGCTTGCACAATAAGAGACAAAAAAATCTTGTGCTTGTGAGGAAATACAGTGGTACCTCTACTTACAAATAACTCTACTTACGAATTTTTCTACTTACAAATGGAGCTCCGTCCGCCATCTTGGATGCGGTTTAGATAGGATTTTTTCTACTTACGAATTTTTAGATAGGGTTGCTTCGACTTACGAATTTTTTCTCCCAATGCATTCCTATGGGATTCGACTTACAATTTTTTTCGACTTACAAATGTGTGTTCGGAACGCATTAAATTCGTAAGCAGAGGTACCACTGTACAGACGCATCACTGTAGTCAAGGTATTTCTCATGGTAGTTCCTGTATTATGTAATCCTGCTGCTCCTTGCAAATGCAAAGGTTCCGGGTTGGAGCAAATATAGAAGAACAGAAGTACAGTATAATGATCATATATCATTTACCTTTTGGGAATCCTTGACCAATATTATCAAGCAATGTTAATCTGAACTGATACAACTGACTATGTGTGCATTCTGAACAGAGATGAAGATTTTTACATCAATTTGACCCACAATAAAAGATGAACTCTTAGGCAACATATGAAGGCTACATTTTGTTGGAATAAGTTGCTTTAAAGTTTTACTGGATGATTGTGGAGCAGAAAAAGATATCCAAAAGGCAGGTAACAGCAAATTTGTTCCATAATCATCCAGTAAACCTTCTATGTTACTTGCTGGCATTAATTCAGATTGCCATACAATACTGTGAAAGAGTGAAATCTAACCTTTGCAGCTTCTAGAGCTTTCAAAAGATGGTCCAGCTTCTCTTTGGGGAGTGACAGGAGACAATCCCGATTCATGTAATGAGCCAGCAAATACTCCATATAATCAAGCGCCAATTCTGGTTTCGACTCATGTGTCTCCTGGATACGTACTCGCCGTTCAGAAGTGCCGTTACTCTAAATACAAAGAGAAAAGAGCTCCTTTATATTTAAACAGTAGGAAGATGTCATTTTAAAATGTTAACTAAAGTAATGATCCATCTACAAAAGGTGCATAAGGCAAAGCCAGACCTTTTTTTAAGTATAATTTTTATTATTTTCTTTTTTAACACAGTATTTCAAACATTACATTAACAAACAATATACTCTTTGCTCTGCCAAGTTTCAAAGCCAGACTTTTAACGCACCTCTCTTCTGACTGGCTCAGCAGTTATCCAATCATAGATTAATTCAAAAATGTGTCCCACTTTACCCCAACGACACAGACAGTCAAGCAGGGAAGAGTATTTGTTTTCAGTGGCACCATTTTCCAGATTCTTCAGCTTAGAGACCACACCACAACTATAAACAAATGCAAACACGGCACGTTAGCCATTTAAGTATATAAGGTTACCTCAAAAGCCTACACAACTTTTCTACATGCCTATGGATCAAAAATCCTTACTAGAATCAAATCTGCATGGCACACAGTTGACAGGGAAAGTTTCTATTCACATTTGCAACTATAACTAAATACATAAATACCTGAATGTAGGAATAGCAGCAGAAGTCATGAAAGATGCAAGGACAATTATTGGTGACACACAACGTTCATCCTAGGTTGAAACAAATAACAGTCTAATAAGGAATTTCTAAACCTTTGGTAAACAAGGCCACTTACAAAGAGAACCAAGTACTTCACATGGTGCCCCTCCAGTTTCACAGCAAGTTCCTAATTCATTAAAATTCTCAAAAAGTCAGGTCAACAATTTTTAAGCCTGATTCAAATTGGTACATCTTGTATACTTGACTGCCACAAGTTTGGTCTGCCTAGACTGTGCTACAAATATAAACTAGCAATGGTCTTAGGTGTTATGTACACTTGGCTTGCATATGTTTACTGTTAGATTGTACTTCCCAGTTTTATTTTTACAATTTTGAACAGCGCTGAATAAAAAGAATCCCTGATCATTTAGATCTATGAATGACAAACATTCCATATTGTAAGGGTGGTGTTGCGGCTACTCATGAGTAAGGACGCCCAAGTCCGTGCTTGTCTTTAAATGTTTTATTGTGCATACCGGTAGTATTTACAGTGCAGATAGCAGAAAACATGACCTCCTAGTCACTCGCAGAATTTGGGAGTGGACATTTCCTGTTGTGTAACCAGCATAAGAGCTTGGGCACCCCGAAACGCCTCCTCCCGACCTTACGTTTAGTGGCAAGCCTCAATTCGGGCACCAGAAGGGGCTGCCTGTTCCCCTCCACCTCTTGGTCAAGGCGGCGCAAAGGCTCTCCAACATCACTGAGCCTTGCCTCCTCCATACCTTCTTTCTGTTTTTAATACCTTTGCATGCTTTCCCCTATAGCTAGTGAGGGACAAGGGGCCACAGAATAAATCTTGTGAGATAAGTGTTAAAGTGAGTTGGATTCTAAGGGGGCTCTTCTGTTTTTAATTGTACCCTTTTCACAAACAGAATGAAACCTTTGCATCCAAACGATCTATAGGAGTTTTAAGTGTACCTCACAGGAGACTTACCTTAAATACTTTTAAATATTCAGATAGTACAGAAGCAAATTTTCGGACAATATGGTTTTTGGCTCTTTCGTTGCGATTAAGTGCTTTCTGAATGCTTCTCCACAGAATTACAATTATTTCAAGTAAGCCTGCCATGGAAGGTATGTCATCAACTGACATCACATTATGTGTCACCTGAAATGTAAACATGTGAGGATTATAATGCAATTTCTTTTGCACAGTGCGTCTCAAATTAGGCTTATAGGCTTTTTAAAAAGGGCCTTCTTGAACTCATGTGTATGTTAATACAACGGAAGTTGTCAGGAATTCCCCCCCCCGCCAAAAAAATAATTTTTATTCATTTTCCAATATTACAAAATCACAAAAACAAGAACAAAAAACAAAAAATAAATAAATTAAAAAATCATATCAATTCTTGCATTTTTTACTTAACATTGTTGACTTCCTCAATTCCCCCCTCACTGGGTCCATTTTAAAATTCCAATTAAGCAATTTCTATTTTATATCTTAAATCATTCTAACACATTTGATCATTATCACTCAAATATTCTATTCTAAAAGCATCATCTATTCTTTACCAATAATTAATCAATTTATCCAAATCAAAATTTATTTTCCCGTCCTTCTATCTTCTATTTCTCCCCTTAGCCTAAAATTTATTACCAAGAATTTTCCATAAATTTAAATATTAATTCTTCTATCATAATAATAAATAATTATAATTATAAATAAATAAATAAATATTATTATTATTATTTATTTATACCGCCCATCTGGTTTCCCCAGCCACTCGGGGCAGCTCCCAACCGAATACTTCTTTTATGGGTTAGCAATTTAGCTGCTAGAACGAAATTATAGTTTAAATCTGGTTCAGGTGCTGACAGTCCCAGTAATAATCAATATGGTACAGAGTGAACACACCTCACACAGGCCTGCTTCCACAGTAAGGCAAACCATAGCTTACTGGAACAGAGTGTGCTGGCTCCTAGATAGGAACTTGCACCTGCTTTGCTCCCTTGTGGTCTCTCCTACTAACCAGTTTTCTAGGTCTGGACAACACGCTAAGCCAAACCTTGGTTTAGCAGCTGTGCTGCAACTGGGGAACATCACATCCTACATGAAGCACCAAGGAATGCTCTTGGTAGGTAAAACAGTGAACAGTTGTCCTCTATATTTTGTCCCAAAGAGCAAGGTACAAGAAAGGCTCAGGTCCTGAGTACAATCCCTGGCTGGGAATGCCCCCTCTCTGAAACCATAGAAAGCCACTGCCAGTCAGTGTAGACAATACTGAGCCAAGTACGTAGAACACTTCTTATTCTCCTAATTAGCATTTTTTATCTTAGAAACTTTGTGTTGCATTCTTACACTCATGTTCTCTTTCTCACTGTCTTCATCGTCACTGTCAGAAGTTTTTAATCCCTGCCGGATACAGGCGTTCAAACAGCTCTGAATGGTAAGCATCAATTTAGCTAAAATTAAAGAACAAAGTATGGAATTGTGATAGTGTGAAACAGGAACAATTTAAAGTAGTGGGCAGCAAAGCTGTCAACCCAATCATTACTTACATTCAAAAAATGAGTAAATTTAAACATTTAAAGTCTTCAATGTAAACAAAAGATAAAAATAAAAACAGTTTAATGATAAAACACGGTGCTGCTTAGAGCTTAATATTTTATTCAATATATTTCTTGCTAGTGTTTTTAATTGATTTGCAAATGGCCTTGAGCATCTTCATGGCTATACATTTTAATATAAAATAAAAATAAATTATTTAAATGTGGCTGAAGTTAACACCCTGTATCACTCATGGCTATGCACTGAGGAGGGAGTTAAGTACAATCTCCATTTAAAAATAAATAAGCCAAGTAGATACATAATGCATGCATATAAAAGGTAGCAATGAGAATAAAAACCCCATATAGGTCTCCCTCTCTCCCTTCCCGGCATTTATAATTTGGCACAGAATTCTTCAGAAGCAGCTACTGGCCTACGAGCTTTTACAGTAAGAGCTACTATACAATACTTTTGCTCATAGAGTCTTTATTATAAACCAAGCCATTAGCTTTCCAGAACTTTACCTATGTTGGTTGGGGTGGTGTACGCATAAGCATACTGGTAGAACTTTCTAGCCGCTGCTGGGTTCATTTGGATTAGTGTGACACAGCGCTCACACCACACTTCTTCCGGTTGATCGATGGGCATGAAAGAGCTGAACAGGAGATTTACTATGCGCCGGGACACAGGCCGTGAATCAATCTCAAGGCGAGTTAAGAGATGCTCTATAGGACAGATTTTCCAGAACTGATTTGTGAGGAATTTGGAGCAGGGCAGTGTGGAGGTGAGGAAGAGGAGGAAAAATAAAAAGTTATCATAATTACATTATCTAATAATCCCATTTTGCCTTTCTTTACATGATGCTTTTTCTAAAATCTCTATCCAAAACATTCCTTTACAAATCCCCTCCTGGATCATCACAGCCTCAACCTTTCAGAATTTCTGCTAGTAAATATTATTATTATTTCTTACCCGTCCTTTACCGTAAAGGTTATAGATTCTTCCCACAAACCTATGCAGGCTCCAACAACGTAAAAATACAACGTTAAAATCAATGAGCCCTCTTCCAACTGGTCCTTGTCCTGTATCACACCTTGTTATCTACCTCTGTCTGCATCCAATCTATGGAGTTTAGATAAGGCTTCTGGGAATGGAATGCCACATCTTTATTGTGGCAGTTCCGAGCACACCACTGGTGTTAAAAACAGAACAGGGAGCAGAATATATTATTCATGCAGTTATTGTTCACACTCTGGTCTCAACACACTTGCATGAGTATGAAAATGCTTTTTTGAAGCAGGTTGAAATTGGGAAACCTGTATCACAGCTGAACAGCTATTTGGATATTTCTTCCCTTTTCTCTTCTATGCTCAGCACAGTTAGAAATGGTCCATGGACCTTTTCTTCCTCCCACAGGTGCAGAGGTGCCAACAAAGAGACTCCATTGATCTAAACAAGATTATGGATGCTAAAGCGGAAACAGGTTCCATATCCAGGGTCTGGAGAGCTTACAAATAACTGCATTCACTTCTCTGACCAGAGGGAAGAGCAGAAAGGAAGAGCTCAAGGCTCATTCCTGATCTTGCCACACATAAAGAGCAAGCAGTAATGGTCAAAGTAGCCTAGAAGTCAGCAGTGCTTTAAAAAGGTACTAACATTTGAGGTTCAAAGAAATTTAATGAATGAAAGTCAAATAAATCAACTGAAAATTAAATATTATTATATATTACACAGTTTAAATAATAATTAAAAGATTATAAATTGCCTTATAAATTTGTAATTATGGAATCTTGCAAGTGGGGAAGGGACTCAAATGGCACATTGCTTAACCATTACTTATAAGTATGCATAGCAACGGGTGCCTGAAAAATAAACTCTCATTTTTTTCAAATCTCAATGCAAGTTTATCAGTACATGTGCAAGGATTGTCCTTTTCCCCCTTATAAAAAGCCAAGTCCTCCTCCTCATATGTATATTCCAGCAAATGCACATCCAAAAAAAATCAACGAAAGAGCTGCTGGTGCAGACATAATAGAAAAAAGTACTTTTCTTCATATTTCCTAAAAGCTGTTGGAATACAGTTGTTCCTCCTGGTTCTATTTCTTCCTAAACAATTCACCAACATCCCAGCTCTTGGTATCCAGTTAATGCCCTGTTGAGTTCTCACATCTCTTCCAATTAGGGGCAGTTTATTTTTGCAACTACAAAATACCAATAATTTGTAACTTATTGTATGTTTAAAAATAATCAGGAAATAACAGAATACAACTGCTGGACATACAATCAAGATAACTGCCAGAAAAACTGCAAAAAAGAAACCGGCATTTTTAAGGCACTGATTAGTTTAAAATACAACAATAGTAAATAGTTTGAAGTGAAGTGTTAATAGGTTACCTCCACCCCTATTCTTTTAGGATTGTTGCAGTACTGATGAATGTACATCTTTCAGAATAAATTGCCTAGTTCTATGCAGCCTGTCTGCAGCCTAGCAAACCTAATTTATCCTACCTTAGCAGCCTTGACAGACTTAATTTTCAGCAACATATCAACGAAAGCCACTCTAACTTTCTCCGAATTGTCATGGAGATTGTATTTCAGGGCTGGCAGGAGCTGTTCCAATAATGGGTGGGTTAGTACGTTGTCCAAAATTATAGGCAAGCACTGCATGAGAGAAAAGAAAAAGACCAATAAAAGGTTATCACAAGAAAGCAGGGAATACAGAACTGAAACTATTCTAATTGCTAACTGCATGCAGCTTAGAGAACTGGCTCTAGAGAATGACAAAAAGCAAGGAAACACGTTTTATTAAAACATGCCATTTAAATGCAAAGTGGTATATGTTGTGAATATAAAAATTGTCCTATTAATATTCCTTCTAGGGATGTGCTGCTGAACTGGAACAAAGACAGCAAATATATTTATGCAGAATAGAAGCATTTAAAAGGTTTGGTACATCTACTGATGTTTTTATTCCAATTTAAGGTATGATTAGGTTAGCAAACATTTCTGCTCTAGAGAACTTTACTATTACAGCATTGTTCTAGTTATTAAGATTACGTTCTCATTCCAATCAGAAGTACCCTATTTTAACAAGCTCATCACTAATCAGCAGCATGATCTCTGCATGCCAACTATTTCTAAGCTTATTTTTAAAAGGGAATAGCATTGGCTATAAAGCAGAGCTTGGGAACTACTGTCTTGTAGCATGCTCTTCAGCCCAGCAACCTCTCCTCTGGGCCCTGCCTTTGCCCAGGCCACTTTTTCCTGGCTGCCGGGCTGCCTTCCTCCACATAGCTGAGCAGTGTGTGTTGTGGGGGTAGGTGGAGTGGGGGAGCTCCGAGAGGAAATTCAAACCTGCCCACAATCTCCCTTTTACACACTGCTCAGTGGCAGGGTAGAGGGAACGGCTGAGCCTTGCATCAAATTGCCCACAAAAGAAGAGATCGCTCCAAAACCAATCAACGCATTTCTGAGTTGTGCATTGAGAAAAGCCAACTTTTTCATCAAGCAAAATGAAAGCAAAACAGTGTGCTTAATCAATTTTTAAACTATCATGCATTGAAAGATCCCTGGACGATAAACACAAATGAAAACCACAAAAATTCAACAGCACATTAAAATCATGCAGCTGTAACAGTTGAGGAAGAATTATATCAATCCATTACAGCAACGAAACAAACAAAAATGACCCCAAACACCACCATCTATCCCAAATAACTGTCTTCACAAGTAGTTCTAAGTAGAGCACATTTAAATGGTCTAAAAGTAAGGTTACAAGAACATGGGTTACTGTGGCTAAGTCATTCCTGATCCAGAAATGGCTACCACTGAGGCAACATGGACCTGTCTGCAGTGACAATGTTAATCAAGCAGTACCCCCAAGCTAAGAACCTGCTCCTCTGATTTTGGAGAAGAAATTGCAGGCCTGGGTTTGGATGCAACTCTAATGCTAACCATGCCTTAGTTCCTGAGAGCAGCAAGGAGAGAAACCAAGTATCTGTGAGTTTAAGATAAGATAAATCTTTACTGTCACTGCCCCCCTGCGGAAACAACAAAATTACTCAGCTGCTCCATCCACTCAGATAAGGCACTCCACATAAATTTAAAATAACTACAAAACATTAATTAAACAATGCAATACGAAATGACAAGTAAAAATAAGATGACTTCAAAGTCCAGACTTTCCATTTAAGGCCGAAATTGCTCTAGAGAAGAAACTGTTCTTGAGATGGCTCGTTCTCGCCTTCATTGTTCTGTATCTCCGTCCCGATGGCAGGAGCTCGAAGAAATGGAGACCAGGATGTGATGGATCTCTTGATATGTCTAGTGATTTCCTGTTGTGCACTAACAAACTGTGTTCACTTTTAAATCATAGTCATGCTCACCTGTGCTAAGTGACATTTGAACCAAGCCAAGGAGAAACTAATCACTAAAGAAGAGACACTTCATTTTGTTGTGAAGGCACTTACTTTAAAAACAGAGCATCGAACATCAGCTGAAGCTGCATCAAAAGCAAGATCTTCAATTAGAGTTTTCAAGAGATCAGCAAGCACATTTGCAGGAATAATTTCCCAATATTTGAATGCTATTTTACTAACACCAAGCACACCTGTTGAGCGGACTAGGGGTTGAGGATCTTCTAAGAGAGTCTAGAAACAGGGAAAAAATAAAGACTACTAAGTCACAATTTCCAGTCTTCTTTGCAACTAAATAGCTCACATTTGTGAAGGAAACCTTATCAAAGGATGGCACCTTAGATATTTTCAGAAAGGCAATACATGTCTATATTTTCCACCTATATGGGCTTTAAAGTATGTCTTCATCAATACAGTTATTTCTTGTTCTAAAATGTTCATTACCAATGTATATTTTAAACTTACAGTATTTAAGTTTCTGTGGGAGCCAATGATCCAAATAAATGTGTATGTACATTTATACAATAACATTATACTCTAGTATTGAAGGGAAGAGGAAGAGAGAAGCAATCGGCTTTCACTATTCTGATAGTGACATATCATCTAGCCTAATAAGAATCTATGTTTTCAGAGTTTTTACTTTTAGGTTGCTTTGTAATTATGAAGATGCTGAAAAGTTCAAAATAAAGCAAGACAGCTACTTGTAAAAATAAAAAAAGCACTGATGTCTCCAATTCCATTTTCCAGCAAAATGGATTTCCTTCCTTTTTGCTAACCTTAAATAAGACTAGCTAGATGGAGGGAGGGGAGAGAAACACGCAGTGGACTTACAAAGAGCTCATCAAATTGCCTTTGGATTTCATTTTCCATATCTTCTTTATTAAAAGATGGATCAATAATTGGAAATGCATCCATAAATAGCAATGCTGCATTTGATCGGATTTCCGAGTTTCTGGCCTGTCACAAAGCAAGAAAGTAGTCAAGTAAATTATAGTTATATAAACCATGGACAAAGCAAATCCTTAATGCCTAAATCATTGTCATGTGTTAAAAGCAAGGGTGCACAATGAGTTTAAGGTGTGAACCTGCAGCAGTGTTAATGGTCCCATTTGAATTTAACTATCAACAATAGTTTAACCTTAGAAGAATGAACCTAAAAAAACCTTTGGCTTATTTGCCCTGTCTCTTTCCAATCCGCCTCCAACACAGCCAGGACAAGCTGTTCAGAAGCTTTTGCTTCCATTTTACCTCAATTTTCTCCACTCAATGAGATTATAAAAATATAATTCCGTTTCAGACCTTTAAGTAAACGGCAACTACACTAGGCTTTTCTTCCCTTTCCACACAGCAGCAGGCAAGGGATCCTACTGTACTTATTATGGCTAAATAAGCTAGCTGCTTCTAAGCTAGCAGGCACCTGACGGCGCATTTATCTGCACAATAATGCTTAACAAATATGTGCAAAGGGCTAGTTATTCAGAAGCAGAGCTCTCTCTGTGGTTTCACGTCAAGATAAAAGCTGTCATATACTCTTGTAAAAAGGTAAAAAGGTGCACCAACTGGACCTGGGCAAAGGCAAACTACAGCCATTATCTGAAAATAGTGGTAGTAGTAGTAGTAGTAGTAGTAGTAGTAGTAATAATAATAATAATAATAATAATAATAATAATAATAATATCATTATCATTTATTAAATTTATATTTTATATATGTTTTGCTTTCTTCCTTTGCTTTCTTACTACTTTGATACAGCCACACCATAAAAAAAGTTATCTGGGTGAAAAATAAAATGATACACTGACTCAGAAGCAAAGCCAGATTCTGGAGGATCTCCACTCCATGAAGGGTAATGCCACCCTATGCAAAACAAGTTGAACCCTTATTTACAGGAAGACCCCCTTCTCAACCGAGACCAGCTCTGTAGTGGCACTTGGCACAGAAGAGAGTATGCAACATATATTTTGTCAGATATATGCTTGACTAGGCTTGGCCAGTGGTGACTTACAACGTGAAAGACTATTGGAAGCTATCTTTATAAAAGGTCCAATTATTTTTCAAATCCTTTTCAACAATCTTGATGTAAAAATATCCGCAAAGATGATAGGTAACATTTTAAACAATTACCTTCAATGCTCTCCAAAGAATTGGTTGATAAAGTCTATAAACAACTTCTTCAACTCCTTGACGACATTTGTTTTGTTTGTGGAAATAGATCAGCAACTGACAAAATGGAAATGCAAATTATGCAGGAAGTTAGTCACTTCATTTCATGGGCTATTTGAGAAATACAACTCCCTTTATCCAGTGATTAGCTTTTGCAAAATAAGAATTCCTGTGGTTTGTGTAAGCAGACAACCATAGATGATCTTATATGCTAGGGACAGCCAATGTGATGCCCTCCAGATGCAGGACTACAATTCCCATCATCCTTGACCACTGGTCATACTAGTTGGAGCTGATAGGACTCCAACAATATTTGGAGAGCACCATTGATTACTGCTGTTATATGCTATGCTTAAAAAGTATTTTGCTTATGAAGATGCTTACAGATAAATATTTGACCACATGATATTCATGAATATTGTAAAGAATGAAGAGTGTAGACTGATTGAGCAAAAGAACCACACAACTATTTGTATGTACTCAATAGGAATTAAATGCTAATTTTACAATCAACGTAATAGCAAAAACTACCTTACTAACCATGGGATTCTTATGAAGTCGAGCCTCATACCCACAATTTCGTTATGATTAATTAATACACCTACTATGAAAACAATTTCTCCCTGTCACAATAGCACTATACTTGTGGTATATTTCACTTCCAATTTCACTGTCAAGACTTCCACCACTAAATTAATAACTACTACCAGGATGTCTGCCCAAGAACTTAGGGGTAACTTTGATAGAGTAAATCACAGGGATTTATAATCCCTCCCTTTATAATCTACAAGAATGGGATTCGAACCCACACTTGAGACTCCAAAACCCTCTGCACTCCCACTATACTACCTTCTAGTAAAGTCAGCTAATAAAGCCCTTGTGCCCATACCCCTGCCTCCCATCATAGTGATGGCAGGTGATGGACAGGTGGGTAGCCCCACGTACCCACCAAAAAAGGCCCATCCAAGAGTGTGCAAGTTCAGGATCTGGCCTGCCAGCTGGATCGTATTCACCACCCCCAGAGTAGTCTGGTTAAGGTTAAACTGAGGATTCAGAAAAAAACTAACAATGCTGAGAGTCAAACTTTTGTGACACACAATAACAACTGGAACAGATACTTTTCAAATTAAATAATTTGTTATTGTATGGTTAGAGCAGAGTGGTGACACACTTTTTAAACGTGTCATTTTGCAACACAGTAATATAGTTTTACTAGCAAACCGAAGTTTAACTAACTCCTTTCCAGTTCCAGGAGCATTTGCGTGACACACCTGCAAACTGCAGCCGACACACTATCGCAGGCACCACCAAACTTCGGCCCTCCAGATGTTTTGGACTACAATTCCCATCTTCCCCGACCAC